>NC_085842.1:255422175-255723720 GCF_035594765.1 Anolis carolinensis | reverse complement strand
GATTATTATGTCCAGAATCCTCTAGCCATTAACAGCTCTGTCTACGCTGACCATATAATGCAGTTTAAAGCTAGCTTTATACTGCAGTGGCCACACCACAAACTCTCACAAAAGTACATGAAGGAAAGCTCTTAATCTGCATTGTTTGTATAATCACCATCTGGGACTCAAACTGATTCCAATATTTCCTATGTAATCACCTGCATAGTAAAACCACTTTCTTCTATGCCAGTTTGAAATGGCATGAAATGGTCAATGTAGATGGGACCAATCTTTTTCAAACTCTGAAGCAAAGGGACTGATTGTCTTTTTAATGGGTTGAGGCATTCACTACTTGATCCCATCTGTATCCATGTACGAAGGAGAAATAAATCTGTATCATTTTAGGAAGGAGAAAGGAGAAGCAGTTCAGGAAACGAATGGCAGAAACTGAGGGGGTTTCCAGGATCTATTGCTACCTTTCCGATAGCCCTTGAGAGCTTACAAAAGTATTTTTGCCATGTTGACGTGGCTATTTTGGGACACGTAATCCACAAAGGTAGCTTTTAGGGTTGAGCAAATTTTTCATTAGTCTGTTAAATTCGTTTCAAATTTTGTTCGAAAGCACTTTTGAAGCAATTTTGAAACATCTGCTCACTGCCTTCCTAATATTAAGAATTTGAATCAAAAAGCACCTTTTTTCATCTGTCCTCTGATGTCTTCGGATGTAGCTGTAGCCCCTCTGAGAGGTGAAGCCATGTTGGCATGCCTCTCAGCCAATCAGGGCGGAAGAAAAAGGGAGGGAAAGGCGTGGCCATCGTTCTGGCAGTGTTTTTAAAAAAATGTTGTTTCAAAATTCCTCAAAAATCAGTGGATGGGTCAAACATTATGAAACTTGATAGGCAAAGAGTGGTTAATTTTTGCTTCGATTGTGGCAAATTTCATCCCAATAGCTTTCAAAAAGCAGGAGAACGAAGCCTCTGAATTTTCTCCATTTATAAAAGCATTGGGCTGAAGCAGACGTTTCTCCAATAGTACTATGCCCACTTTAAAACTACATTTCCCAGATGACTCAGGCCCTCTCTCCTCTTAACATTCCCCACCCCCTTTTGTCCTCACTTAGAATCATAGAATCATTGAATAGTAGAGTTGAAAGAGACCTCATTGACCATCCAGTCCAACCCCATTCTGCCAAGAAGCAGAAAATCGCATTCAAAGCACTCCTGACAGATGGCCATCCAGCCTCTGCTTAAAAGCCTCCAAAGAAGGAGGCTCCACCACACTCCGGGGCAGAAAGTTCCACTGCCAAACAGTGAGTTCTTCCTCATGTTCAGGTGAAATTTCCTTTCCTGTAGTCTGAAGCCATTGTTCCATTGTGTCCTAGTCTCCAGGGCAGCAGAAAACAAGCTCCCTTTCTCCTCCCTATGACTATCCCTCACGTATTTATACATCATGTCTCCTCTCAGCCTTCTCTTCTTCAGGCTAAGCATGTCCAGTTCTTTAAGCCGCTCCTCATTGGGGTTTTTCTCCAGACCTTAGATCATTTTAGTTGCCCTCCTCTGACCATCTTGACCAAACTTTCATATGGTATTTGAATTTTTGGAATGTATGAGAAGTTTAGTGAGAGAGAGGGAGAGGGGGGGGGGAGGAAGAGGTTTGAGTGTTGGACTCCTATTGTGGCTTGATTCCCCACTCAGCCACTCACTTGGGCAAGTCACACACTCTCAGCCCCAGAAAAGCCAATGAAACAGGAAATAGCACTTTCATACCAGGAACTGATTTCCTTATTCAGAGGCTGATGGCCATCTGTCAGGAATGATTTGATGGTGTGCTATGATTTCTGTTCCTGGGTGATAAATATCATTTCCTAATTAGTTCTGTCATAGAAACATGGTAAAATTTATGACATTGCCTGAACTTTATCTTTGTGCAAGGGACATGGAGCACATTATGGTTTCCTGGGACACTGTCCACCAATTTAACAAAGTTTCAGCCACAAAAACAACGTTTCTGAAGTAGAATAAATGACTTTCAAAGTAAAGACAACCCAATGAAACAGGAAATAAGACTTTCAAACCAGGAACAGATTTCTGCAATTATTAAAAAATGGTTTATTATAAAAGCTATGAAAATTCGCCAAAAATCAGAGGATAAGGGAGCTAGCAGTGTTAAATGTATTCTACCACTGTACCAAGTTTGAAGAAGATAGCTCAAAAAATGAGGGCAGGAGAGTCCTGTAAAGTCCCCCGGTGCTGTTTTTGGCCACAGCGCATGCGCGTCCACCATTAACAAATTAATTTTGAATATTCCGAATATTCTTAAGTTTTGAAAAATTTTTGGGCCAAATTTCAGAAGTAGTTTCAGAAATGAAGTGCCAGTGCCCTCTACTTTTGAAGAGATTTTAGAAACATTTTTTTATGGATTGCTCAAGCCTTGTAGCTTTATAAAAACAGTAGAGAATTGAATAACCTGTTTAAAGTGTTGCAACTAAAGAATCTCCCTGAATTATCTCAAGCTATTTTTATTCAAGAAGATTTCATTTGAACCTGGTTATTTTCAATACACTTTTGACTAATTCGGCACAATTTGACGGAGTCCTTTTACCTACACCTATAGCCAGCCATTGCACTTTATTACGGACCCATCTTATTAGTGACCTTGCAATCTATTTCACATGTATAATTTATTGCCTTGCCTCCAATTATTAAACATGCTTATTGCACCGGGCTATTTGTTATTGGTTATAGGTTGTTGTTGAGCTTATGCTTTTATGATTTTATTTACCAGATCTCTCAAGCAAACAATCTTACTATATTAGTTTAAATTGTGGTTTCAGTTCCTAATACATATTTGTATGCTCAAAAGGATATTGCCTTTAAGCATCATATCTCCTATTGTCCAACCAAATCAGTATTTGTATGTTTTTTCTACTGATGCCAACAAATCTTATTGTTCCTGAACCAAGGAAAATAAATAAAGTCAAGACAGATTTAGATGAAAAGCTAATGCACAAACCTGTATTGTAATCAGATATTTGAACCATTTGACTTTCTGTTAATATAAACTATGATGTGTGTCATCAAAAATACTTCAAATATTTGGAGTCATTTTGTCAGTATGATATGTATCACTACAAATTAAAAAATAGTCTTTAATTCCAGAAGAATGAAAGAGGCTTTGAAAATCTGAAGGAACTAAACTTTAAACTTGAAATAAAAACAAATAGTCTTTATGCTAGGTCTGGGAAACTGAGGCCCACAATCCACATACAGCCCTTGGATCCCAAATTTGTGTCTCCACTTGACCACTGAAGCCCCCCACATTAAAAAAGAATAATTTTAAGGAAATCATAAAATAATCCCATCAAACATGCAAAGATGAAAAAACCCAGCTATATAAAGCTCCCAAGAACAACTTCCAAATAATTCCGTTTCCCTCTGCAGCTCTTCTCAAAAATAATATTGCTTCTTATGACCTCGTTAGACGAGCCAAATTTGGTGGTGTATGCCAGTTCCTCTTAAGTTTTGTCACGGAGCCCAGATGCTTCCCTATGTGGGATAGGGTAAGGGGGAAGCTGGGAGATGCAGGGCATGGGTTGATGGGTTCTCCCACCCCCTGCTAGGCATTGCTGGCTTTGCCACAATGCATGACAATTTGAGTGGCAAATGTGATGAGGCCGTTAGTACCATTTTGAGAGAGAACACAAAGAAAACCAGAGGCATTTGGGCTTATTATGTATGTGTGTGTGTGTGTGGGGGGGGGGGGGGGAGTGATTCACAGGGAGGCTGGGGGTGGAAATTGGCTAGACATGCACCCTTATATATACAGGGGTGCCATAAATCCTTTGGCATACCCATGGAAACCTGTGATGTAGTTCAGTAAAATAGTTTCCAATTAAATAGGTTTCATCTACATAGTTCTCATGTACTAAGACAAGTTTCAAATTAGAAACAAACTTGTAACATCAGCTGTGGTAAAAAAAAAAAAATCACGTGCCCTGACAAATTCATGAAAATCTTGTGATGACATAATGGCAACATTCTTAGACAGCAATGGCTCTCAAAGTGACCTATTCAAGGTGGAATCAGGTGTCAAACAGGGATGCTTTATTGCCCCCTTATTTTTCACCTTCATTGCTATGATACAGCACCTTGCTGATGGGAAGCTTCCTACTGGCGTGAAAATCATCTATCAAACAGATGGCAAGGCATTTAACCTCAGCAGACTGAAAGCCAAAACCAAGGTCAAAACAACATCTGTTACAAAACTCCAATATGCTGATAATAATGTAGTCTGTGCTCATTAAGAAGACCTACAAGCTACTTTAAACACCTGTGCTTAAGCATACAAAAAGCTTGGTTTTTCACTGAACATAGAGAAAACCAAAGTGCTCTATCAGAAGGCATCAACCAATTCCTCTGCAATATCAAAAATGCAGCTTAATTGGCAATGTTAGAAAATGTTGACCTTTTTCGCTACCATAGCAGCCACCTCTCCACAAAAGTCCACACTCAAACTGAAATATAATACTGTCTGAGCTCTGCGACTGCAGCATTTTTTTTTTTAGTGAAACAGAGTGTTTGAGGATCAGGACATTGATAGGGATACCAAGATACTTATTTATAAAGCTACTAGCTGTGCCCAGCCATACGTTGCTGTGGCGAAGTATGGTGGTATGGGAAATAAAGTATTGAGGAATTGGTGGTAGTTATGGTAAAGTGTAAAGTTTTCCCCCTGACATTAAGTCTAGTCGTGCCCAACTCTGTGGGTTGGTGCTCATCTCCATTTCTAAGCCGAAGAGCCAGCGGTGTCTGTAGACACCTCCAAGGTCATGTGTCTGCTGGCATGACTGCATGGAGCGCCGTTACCTTCCCACCAGAGCAGTACCTATTGATCTACTCACATTTTCATGTTTTCGAACTTCTGGGTTGGCAGAAGCTGGGGCTAACTGTGGGGGCTCACTCCGCTCCCTCAATTTGAACCTGTGACCTTTCGGTCCGCAAGTTCAGCAGGTCAGTGCTTTAATACACTGCGCCACCAGGGGATATTATTTCCTAAAGCTAGTTAATATACAACATACAATATTTCTGATTGTTCCTTTTTTTTGTCTGTTGGAGGCAAGTATGAATGCTGCAATTAGCCAAAATGATTAGCATGTAATAGCCTTTCAGCTTTGAAGCCTGGCTGCTTCCTCTCTGGAGGAATGTTTTGTTGGGAGGTGTTAGCTGGCCCTGATTGTTTCCTGTCTGGAATTCCCTTGTTTTCAGAGTGTTGTTCTTTGCAATATTTTATGTGCTTCTACTGTTTGTGTAGATGAAGAAGTACCCATATGCATTGCTTGAGCGCACACACTAAAAAAAAAGTCTGTGGCCCTCAGAAAACAGAGGATTTGCCAGACTTTGGGGATGGGAATACTTGTTGGGAGGTGTTAGCTGGCTTAGTAATGATAGTAATAAGGACTTTGGTAATACACACTGCTTCTCTCCCTTCTCAGCTTCCTTTCTGGGAGAATCCTTTCTTGGGAGGTGTTAGCTGGCCCTGATTGTTTCCTTTCTGGAATTCCCAATTTCCCTGGTTTCAAAGTGTTGCTCTTTATTTACTGTCCTGGTTTTAGAGATTACATTGTTCTGTATTATTATACCACAGTAATTATTACACATTATATTTATAATCTTATATTATCTGCATATAACTGGATTATATGAGGCCCTTTCTACACAGCTGTTTAAAATCCGCACAGAACTGGATTATATGGCAGTGTGGAGTCAAGATAATCCAGTTCTAAGCAGATACTGTGGATTATCTGCCTTGGCATTCTGGGTAATATAGCTGTGAGTCTACACTGCCATATCATCCAGTTCAAATCAGATAATCTTTATTTTATAGGCAGTGTGGATCAGGCCTATGTGCCTATCCCCTGGGTGCCATCTTGGGTGAGGGAGTTGCTAGGATACAAAGGGGCTAGCCTAAAGTTGCTAGCCTAAAGGCATCCAGGTGAGGCTAAAGGCAGCAGAGCATACCTTTCTCTCTTCTGAGGGGGAAAGGGGCTAAGGAAAGGGAAGCCCCGCCCACCATTGCAACATTTTGAGGAAGTTGGATTAGGCTGCGCCCACAAATGTAAGGTCCTCTGGGTAATTTTGTTGTTTCAGTTCAGGGGCGGCTCTGCACTTGCATGGTAAGCAATGGGGGGTTTATTTTGTCTTCATTTTGTTGTTTTGTCTTCATTTTTTCTTGTTTTTTTTATGTCTAAACACAGTCAAGTTTTATGGGTTTTGGGTGTTTAGTTTTGCTGTTTACCTTAAAGTAGAAATGGTCAGAACATTTTTATATAGAGATTATATTATATTGTATTGTATTATATTATAGAACAACCCAGTTTTTTAACATTTTTCTCATTCCTTCTTTTTGTTCTTTCTGCCCGCACATTATGAGTGCTTGGTAATGAAAAGTTTCTTTTGATACAAAACACCTTCTTGGAGCCAGGGATATAATCAAATGACAAGGTGGAGCATCCATTTCAAAATGAGTTGGGTCCAGCTAGAAAAAGAATCTGGAAAGGATATAAAAGTGAACTTGCCTGTGTCGGGGTTAGTCATGTATTAAGTTTCTCTATTCATGCTCCATCTTTATGATGAAGAATGCATGTCTAGTGGGAAAAGGAATATATGAAATATAATAGATATTGTTAGGCTTTCAGGTTTGCAGAAAAAAACTGTTTACTCAATTATGCTTTCCTTGTTCTGTCTAAAAAGCTGATAAAGCACTATTATTTATTTTATTTTATTTCCAATATTTCTATCCCACCCTTCTCACCCGAAGGGACTCAGGGCGGTGTACAATTGGCAACAATTCAATGTTGACACATCATTAAAAACAAACAGCATATAAAATCTATTACAAACAGTTAAATACAGTATAAAATATAAAAAATATGCTTAAAATCCGTTCATCCAATATCCTCGTACTTTATCCATACATCAGTCTGGGTCGTCTTTGTCGTTTATTCGTTAAAAGCCTGAGCAGAGCACATAGCCATGTTTTTAAGGCTTTTCCAAAACTCAAAAGGGTTGGGGCTTGCCGTATTTCTCTGGGGAGGGTGTTCCACAGCTGGGGAGCCACCACCGAGAAGGCCCTGTCCCTCATTCTCACCAGCCGCGCTTGTGAGGCAGTGTGATGACTCATGGGCCTTGTAGTCCTGCTCATGACATTGTGACCCCTGATGAAGAAGAAAACTTGGGTTTTTTACCTTCCCAGTCAGAACTGGAATCTTCCCAGCCAGGTTCTTCCCAGCCAGATCTGGGAACCTTGCACCTGCAAGAGAGTTGTGTTCCAGAAGTATGTCAAACAAACCCTGAGCCTACATCTCCTGTGTTTTCTCGCCATGAGTTTTGTAAACAACAGAGAGGTTTGGAAGCGGCCTCGCGCAGGAGTGCTAGAATAGCTGCTAAGAATTTAGCCAATTAAGCCTGCTTTCCGTGAGAATCTTTAAGGAGTCAAACATCTGGTCTCAGAGATTAGCTTTGTTCCTGGTTCCCAGAGAACTGCTCTCGGCGGGAAAGTTAGACTCTATATAGGTGTTTTAACCACGAAGTAACTTCGCGGAGTCAATTCGTCAGCCTCCGGAGCGAGTTGTGTCTGGACAGCGCGCTCCGTTCCAAGCCTCGTTCCTGTTCAAGCCTTGTCCTTGTTCTCAAGCCTTCGCTCCTGCTTCCCAGCCTTGTTTACCTTCGGACCTTGCCTCGCCTTCCAGGACTAAACCTTGCCTTGTTTCACGGATTTTACCAAGTAATTCCACGGACCTTGTTCTTGTTCCTCGTTACCTTGTGTCACGATTCAAGCCTTGTTTTCAAGTATCAACTTAATTCCTAGCCTTGCTCAAGTTCGTGGACTAAAGGACCTCGTCATCTCCCCTCACCTTGCCTGGCAAGGTGAGTGTTTCGGTTACTGGGATTACAACTTTGGCCCTTAATATTGCATATTGGACATTGGTTCTTGGACTAATTTTGACCTTTCCTGAAAGGTCTGCTTCTGGACTAACTTTTACATTTGTTTTTACCAACTTTATATACTCCTTCAATAAAGATAGTAGATAGATTTTGGTCTCTGTGTATGGTTATTGGTGCCTTGCAGCCTGGGTCCTGACAGTTTGACTCCGCCACCATAAGCACCAATTAACCAAGGCCAGAATGTCTACTGGAGCCGCGCCGGGTGGACAGCCACTTAGCTACACCATCAGCAAGGACGAAGTGGACCGCATCCGTGACAGACTCAACGCGCAGGATGGAGAAATAAAAGGGTTGAGAGAGCGCGGAATCCGCCTCCCGGCCATGGCGTTGCCAACCAAGTTTTCTGGAGAAGCCTCCAAGGTCCAAGTTTTCCGCCGCCAGTGCCAGGCTTACCTAGAGGCCCGTGCCGCCGAGTTTCCCCAAGAAGACATCAAGGTGGCGTGGGTTTACAGTCTTCTAGACGGGCCAGCGGCCAACTGGGCGACGGCACTGTTCGACCAAGCCTCTCCACACCTAAGATCAGCGCAACACTTCTTGGACCACCTTAAGGAGACCTGGGGAATTGAGGACAATTTGGAGGCAGCCGGTCACAAACTCCGCCGCCTCTTTCAAGGAGACAGACCCATGTCTCAGTACATAGCCGAGTTCCGAGTGCTGGCCCACAACACCGGCTGGAACGATGTAGCCCTCAGAGGACAATTTCGGGAGGGTCTCAACATTGAAATGCTGGAGGAAATCTCCAAGGTGGATCCTCCCCACACTCTTGAAGCACTCATTGATCAATGTTTACGGGCTGAAGTCATGATTGCCAACAGGAAACAGTGGGTACGAGGCCAGAGCGGTAGAGCTGGGGCAAAACCCCTCGCTCCCGCCAGCGTCCAGCCGCGTCCAGTGTGGAGACCCCCACCACCATCCCCATACCCCAGAGGGAGCGAGGAGGTGCCGATGCAGTTGGGCAACGTGCGTCCCAGATTAGATGCCGCCGAGAAGGCCCGCCGCCAACGCCTAAACCTCTGTTGGTATTGCGGGAATGGGGGCCACTTCGCCAGAGAGTGCCCAGCCAAAGGGAAGCCCGCCGCCCGTCTTGCGGCGGCGTCCTCCACGGAGACGAAGGCGTCTGAGACGGCTGGCACACAGCCGGCGGGGGAAGCCAACGACCGGGCGTAGAGAGGCTCGCCAACCCGGTCAAAAAACCCATTCAAGAGCCGCCAACCGGGGTCCTGTTCCTTCTAGTGGTCACCTTATGGTCAGCAAAAAAGGGACCCGTCATGATCCACGCCATGATAGACTCAGGAGCCACCAACAATTTCATTGATAGAGAGTATGCCGACTCTCTGGGATTACAATATCATGACTTCAAGAATGCCCGTGTGGTGCAAGCCATCGATGGCCGCCCTCTCAAGACGGGCCCCGTAAGCCAGTGGTCGGAACCCACCAGGATGTGGATAAGGGAACATATGGAAGAGATTTCCTTCTTTGTTACTGAGGTTCCCCATTTCCCTGTGATTTTGGGGATTCCATGGCTGACACTTCACGACCCAAGCATCTCCTGGTCCAACAGAGAACTGCAGTTTGCTTCAAAGTACTGCCAAAACCATTGCCTCGTAGCCAAGGTCTGCCATGCCACAGACACCGAGCCCATTATCACCCTGCCAAAGAAGTACTCCGAGTATTGGGATGTATTCAATGAAAAAGAAGCCGAAAAATTACCCCCACATAGACCTTATGACTGTGCCATTGACTTGGTGGAGGGGGCCCCGATCCCGCGAGGGCATCTCTACTCCCTGACTGAACCGGAGCAAGAAGCTCTCAGGGAATTCATAGAGACAAACCTTCGCAAGGGATTCATCAGACCCTCTCAATCCCCAGCCGCCTCCCCAGTGATGTTTGTGAAGAAGAAGTCAGGGGAATTACGCTTGGTGGTGGACTACAGAGCATTGAACAATATCACTAAGCGGAACAGCTATCCCCTGCCCTTAATCTCGGATCTACTAGACCGACTTCGAGGAGCCAAGGTCTACACCAAGCTGGACCTACGGGGGGCTTATAACCTAGTTCGCATCAGAGAAGGGGACGAGTGGAAGACCGCCTTCCAGACTAAATTCGGATTATTCGAGTCCCGAGTTATGAATTATGGATTATGTGGAGCTCCCGCAACGTTCCAGCATTTTGTCAATGACATCTTTCAGGATTATCTAGATCGGTTCTTGATCATCTACCTGGACGATTTTTTGGTGTTTTCTAGATCACAATCAGAACATGAGAACCACGTTAAAATGGTGTTACAACGATTGCGGGATCATGGGCTTTATGCCAAGCTGGAAAAATGCGCTTTTGATCTACAAGAGGTAGATTTCCTGGGGTACCGCATCTCGCCTCTAGGGCTCTCCATGGACCCGGCAAAGGTTTCAGCAGTATTGGAATGGCGGGCGCCAACCAACAAGAAAGAGGTGCAGCGATTCTTGGGGTTCGCGAACTATTACCGCAAGTTCATTCCAGATTTTGCCCGCTGGTCTGACCCAATCACCAGCTGCATCCGTGGGAAACAGCCCTTCCGCTGGACTGATCAAGCAGAGAAAGGGTTCCAGCAACTAAAGAAATTATTCACGTCCCAGCCAATCCTTCAGCATCCAGATCCTGAAACCCTTTTTGTTGTGCAAGCGGACGCCTCTGATGTGGCAATTGGAGCTGTACTCCTACAACCGGTGGGAGATCACCTTCATCCTTGTGCCTTTTATTCTCGTCAACTAACCGCACCAGAGAGAAACTATACCATTTGGGAAAAAGAACTATTAGCCATAAAGGCAGCTTTTGAAACTTGGAGACATTGGCTAGAAGGGGCCAAATTTCCCATTGAAGTCCATACTGATCATCGGAATCTAGAACATCTAAGAACTGCCCGCAAGCTAAATCAGAGGCAACAACGTTGGGCCTTATTCTTTGAACGTTTTAACTTCCAGATTCATTATGTAACCCCAGCCCAAACCAAGCAAGCAGACGCCCTGTCACGTAAACCGGAATACGCTGCAGGACGCAAGGAGACCTTTGAATCCCAACTACTACAACCCGAGAACTTTGCCACGCTCACAGTGGGAAACACCAAATCCACTCTCATTGATTCAACTCCCTCTACTCCAGGGCCCCTCTGTGCTCAAGAAATCAGGGCTAGTCAGCAAGCAGATGCCTGGGCGCAGGACCAACTTCGTCAAGGACTACATTTTCCCTTTTCGCTTAAGGATGGACTGCTTTGCTATAGAAATCATGTTTATATCCCACCAGGACCGGGCAGGGAAAAAGCACTTCGTCTGTGTCATGACTGCAAGCCAGCAGGGCATTTCGGACTATTTAAAACCATGCATTTGATCCTAAGAGATTTCTGGTGGCCCAAGATCCGCAAGGATGTGGAAAAATATGTCAACACCTGCCCAGTATGCCAGCGCTCCAAAACAAGAAGGGAAAAGCCCTCAGGGCTTCTGCATCCCCTCCCTACCCCATCCCACCCATGGGAAATAATCTCTGCGGATTTTATCACTGATCTACCACCTTCCTGTGGATTCACCACGATCCTAGTGGTGGTGGACCTTTTCACCAAGTTAGCCCATTTCATTCCCTGTGATGGCCTTCCCACGGCCAAAGAGACTGCAGATCTATTCCTCCAACATGTTTTCAGATTGCATGGATTGCCCAAGAGTTTGGTCACAGACCGTGGGTCCCAATTCACCTCTCGTTTCTGGAAAGCACTACAAAAACTATTGGGCATAGACTCTCGTTTATCTTCGGCTCATCATCCCCAAACAGATGGGCAAACGGAGCGCACTAATGCCACTTTGGAACAATACCTTCGCTGTTATGTAAACTACCAACAGGACAATTGGGCTTCTCTGTTACCACTGTCGGAGTTTGCCTACAACAATGGAGTCCAGGCTTCTACAAAAGAAACGCCGTTCTTTGCAAACTACGGTTTCCATCCACGTTTCTTTCCCCCTGTCATTGAAACTTCAGAAGTTCCCGCAGCAGAGGATTGGCTGCAGGAACTCACAGCGGTGCAACAACTTTTGCTCCAGCAACTGGACCAAGCCAAGGAGGACTATAAACGCCACGCTGACAAACATCGCCAGCCGGGCCCCGAAATCAAGGTAGGAGATCGGGTTTTTCTGTCCACTCGCTTTCTGCCCTCCCATCGCCCTTGCCGGAAGTTAGATGCCCGTTTCATTGGCCCCTATCCAGTGGTGGCGCAATTAAACCCCGTGACTTTCAAACTCCAACTTCCGCGTTCAATGCGCATTCATCCAGTGTTTCACCGCTCCCTGCTCCTTCCGGCGGATGGTGTGCGGCCAGATGTAAACCGGCCGGCCCCCGTCCCTGTTTTGGTGGATGGGGAGGACGAGTTCGAGGTTCAGGACATTTTGGATTCTCGCTTTCACCGCCGCCGCCTGCAATATCTCATTGACTGGGTGGGTTTTGGCCCTGAGGAACGCTCTTGGGAAGATGCCTCCACAGTCCATGCTCCTGATCTAACCCGTCGCTTTCATCAGACCTATCCCGCCAAGCCACGACCTCGCGACTCGGGGAGAGAGTCCCGGTTTGGGAGGGGGCTTGAGGAGGGGGATAGTGTGATGACTCATGGGCCTTGTAGTCCTGCTCATGACATTGTGATCCCTGATGAAGAAGAAAACTTGGGTTTTTTACCTTCCCAGTCAGAACTGGAATCTTCCCAGCCAGGTTCTTCCCAGCCAGATCTGGGAACCTTGCACCTGCAAGAGAGTTGTGTTCCAGAAGTATGTCAAACAAACCCTGAGCCTACATCTCCTGTGTTTTCTCGCCATGAGTTTTGTAAACAACAGAGAGGTTTGGAAGCGGCCTCGCGCAGGAGTGCTAGAATAGCTGCTAAGAATTTAGCCAATTAAGCCTGCTTTCCGTGAGAATCTTTAAGGAGTCAAACATCTGGTCTCAGAGATTAGCTTTGTTCCTGGTTCCCAGAGAACTGCTCTCGGCGGGAAAGTTAGACTCTATATAGGTGTTTTAACCGCGAAGTAACTTCGTGGAGTCAATTCGTCAGCCTCCGGAGCGAGTTGTGTCTGGACAGCGCGCTCCGTTCCAAGCCTCGTTCCTGTTCAAGCCTTGTCCTTGTTCTCAAGCCTTCGCTCCTGCTTCCCAGCCTTGTTTACCTTCGGACCTTGCCTCGCCTTCCAGGACTAAACCTTGCCTTGTTTCACGGATTTTACCAAGTAATTCCACGGACCTTGTTCTTGTTCCTCGTTACCTTGTGTCACGATTCAAGCCTTGTTTTCAAGTATCAACTTAATTCCTAGCCTTGCTCAAGTTCGTGGACTAAAGGACCTCGTCATCTCCCCTCACCTTGCCTGGCAAGGTGAGTGTTTCGGTTACTGGGATTACAACTTTGGCCCTTAATATTGCATATTGGACATTGGTTCTTGGACTAATTTTGACCTTTCCTGAAAGGTCTGCTTCTGGACTAACTTTTACATTTGTTTTTACCAACTTTATATACTCCTTCAATAAAGATAGTAGATAGATTTTGGTCTCTGTGTATGGTTATTGGTGCCTTGCAGCCTGGGTCCTGACAGGCAGGCGGGACCGAGAGCAGGGACTCACCAGATGACCTTAGGGATCTTCCTGGCTCATAAGAGGAGATATGTTCGGACAAGTAGATTGGGCCAGAATCGTTTAGGGCTTTATAGGTCAAAACCAGCACTTTGAATTGGGCTCGGTAGCATATTGGCAGCCAGTGAAGCTGGCTTAGCAGGGGGGTGGTGCACTCCCTGTATGCCGCCCCAGTTATTAATCTGGCTGCCGCCCGTTGTACTAGTTGGAGCTTCAAGGCCATCTTCAAAGGCAACCCCGCATAGAGAGCATTGCAGCAGTCCAGATGGGATATAACCAGAGCATGGACCACCGTGGCCAAGTCAGACCTCCCAAGGAACGGGCGCAGCTGGCGCACAAGTCTGAGTTGTGCGAAGGCTCCCCTGGCCACCACTGAGACCTGGGGCTCCAGGCTCAGCGATGAGTCCAGGAGAACCCCCAGACTGCGAACCTGCGTCTTCAGGGGGAGTGCGACCCCGTCCAACACATGCTGTAACCCTATTCCTTGTTTGGCCCTACGACTGACCGGGAGGACCTCTGTCTTGTCTGGATTCAATTTCAATTTGTTAGCCCTCATCCAGCCCGACACAGCAGCCAGACACCGGTTCAGGACCTGAATAGCCTCCTTAGTGACAGGTGGGAAGGAGTGACAGAGTTGGACATCATCTGCGTACAGATGACACAGCACCCCGAAACTCCAGATGATCTCTCCCAGCGGCTTCATGTAGATGTTAAACAACATGGGGGACAGTACTGACCCCTGCGGGACTCCACAAGTCAATGGTTGTGGGGCTGAGCAGGTGTCCCCCAAGGACACCATCTGGGAACGCCCCTTCAGGAAGAACCGGAGCCACTGCAAAACAGTACCTCCGAGCCCCATCCCAGCGAGGCATCCCAGAAGGATGTATTGAAGGCTGCTGAGAGGTCCAGCAGAACCAGCAGGGACACACTCCCCTTGTCCAGTTCCCGGCAAAGATCATCGACTAAGGCGACCAAGACTTTTCCTATTGTTTCTCCTTTTCAGGTTACCAAGGAACTTGATCTGGACGACTTGAAACATCCCTTAGTGTATGGTCCTAAAGCTCACTTTGTTCATCATGCTTCTGTATGTATATTCTGTTAAGAGTGAACCTAAAAATGTAAACTGTAAATGCAACAAGCAAGTGTTTGAAAGCCTATATATGGTGCATATATATATTAATGAGAACAACATACTGGTGGTTGAGAACCCATTAGGAGAACCACTTTGTAGTTGGGTATGTGATGGTTTTGATTATTTCAATTTCGGTTACTTACATCTTAGATCATTTTGGTTTTCATTACTCTGTGCTGTAAGACAATTGGGTTTAGAATTGCTTAATACATTTGTGGTTGCTGTTCCACAGTTTTAATAGACAGTATATTACAATGTATACAGCTCCTCCATTCAGCTACCCTAATGAGTAAGAAAATCTGACTTATGTGGCCAGTTCAAAACATGTAAACAGTATTCTTTGAAATAGCTATTTAATGTGTTCTCTTCTATACAACTTTTTCTAAAAATATATGAATGATATTTAGCACTGAACACCATATGCTAATTATATATAGACACGCTGGTTTTAAGGCTTCAACATATTGTGTAGACATTTTTACCGATAAGCATATGTCATCCCTTTAATTATTTTCTTTCACAGACTC
Organism: Anolis carolinensis; assembly: GCF_035594765.1. Taxonomy (NCBI): domain Eukaryota; kingdom Metazoa; phylum Chordata; class Lepidosauria; order Squamata; family Anolidae; genus Anolis; species Anolis carolinensis. The sequence goes on along the minus strand of NC_085842.1, from coordinate 255,708,451 downwards.
ACTATTTTAGCTAAATCTGCTTTCTACCTGTGCATTTTGAATTTTTGTGACCAGTGTGTATTTCTTTATGCTTGCCTATAATAAGTTTTATTGGGAAAGTCAGTAAACTCAGTTATACTTTATGATTCAAGTCCTTTTGATTTTTACTTGCTGCTTGCTCTAACTTTACAGCAGTTCTTAAATTTATATTATCCTCAAATGGAAGTTGCTAAGATGCTCCCCCACCTCCCTCCCTCCCTTTGTTGCACTTCCCATCACTTTAATGTGCTTTATCAAAGCCAGAGAGAGGAAAGGGGTTGGGCTCACCCACTTAGACCAAATGCCTTGTCCAGATGATGAAAGCTCTTGCCTTTCAGTAGTCAATAACTCTATTGTATTTAGCCAAAGGCAATTGAGAGTTAGTGGAGAGCACAGCAACAAGAATATGCCATAATAGGATAAAATAAAATATACCTTTAAACTGTAACAAACTTCCTCTATATTGGCTATGTCAACAAGTTTTGAAGATATACAACAAAGATTGATGAAAATTATGAAGAAAATAAAGTCAGTTCTGACTTCTACAGCTAGTCCTAATTAAACTAGGCCAATTGAATCAATAAAATTTACATTAGTATTCATTTACTATTCAGTAACTGATTCAGTGTTGCTTGGAGTTAACTTTGACTCAGGTCCCGGTACAGTACCATACTCTTGCGTGTGACCTTGCCTAGGTTTTAAGATCTTCTAAGGAGATCCTCCTATTTATTTCATCATTCATATAGGAACATCTGGTGGGAATATGGGACAAGGCCTTCTCAGAAACAGCTCTCAAGTTCTGGAACTCCCTTCCTAGAGAGGTTAGACTGCTTACTTTCCTGTTTTCTATGTTTTTGCTGGTAAAGACGTTTTCTGTATGAAAACCTTTGAGGGTTGACTTCTCAACGAGAAAAAGCCTTTTTATTTGCAATTTTTCCTGTATTTTTTCTTTTACTAATGATCGTATTTTTAACTGATTTTATTTCTATTGGTAGTTTAATTGTATGTTAACTTTAGTATTTATTTATTTATTTTATTTATTTCATGTCAAAAGCATTGCATAATAAATAAGTTTAAAAGCGATAAAATAAAGGAATCACAAACAGCTAAATAGTTTTAGATCAAAAGTGGGCAACAGCAATCGCATTGTCCGTAGCTTTGAACAACTCCTCCTCCGTGCATGAGGCATGGCATTGTGGGCAAGCATACATATGAGGAGTTGTTTGATCTGCTCCACAGTCACACAAGGTGGAGGATTCTTCCAGGTAGTGCCATCTTGCAAGGTTGTCTTTTGATCTGCCCACTCCGCTTCTCAGTCTATTAAGGGAATTCCAAGTTGCTCATGGGGGGGGGGGGGGAGGCATCCAGTTGGGATGGCCTGGTTTAGCTGCCCAGAGGGACACATCACACATCTTGTTTTACAACAAATCAACAGAAAAAGCAGTTAAATACACGGTAATGTTATGTAGGAATTACTATACTTGCAAATTTAGCACCAAACATTAAACTGGGATATAGGGCAGTGTGGACTCAGATAACCCAGTTCAAAGCAGATATTGTGGGTTATTCTGCTTTGATATTCTGGGTTATATGGCTGTGTGGAAGAGCCCTGAGGGTCCTTAGGAATCCATAGGAATTAAAAGGCCACTGAAAAGGAATCTGGTCCCTGGTATTAAAGAAACTCTAAAATCAGGATTATCCAACGCAGTCTGCCTTTTAGTAGTCAATGTTTTTGTAGTCAATGTTTTCAATACATTGCAATGTTTTAGTGCTAAATTCGTAAATACAGTCACTACTACATAATGTTGCCGTGTATTAGACTGCTTTTTCTGTTGGTTTGTTGTAAAACATGTTTTGTTGCTTAATTTGTAAAATCATAATGTAATTTGACATTTAATAGGCTTTTCCTTAATCCCTCCTTATTATCCAACATTTTCACTTATCCAACGTTCTGCTGGCCTGTTTATGTTGGATAAGTGAGACTCTACTGTGTGTGTCTGTGTGCTGGTATTCCATAATCTGAAATCCAAAACACCTGTAGTCCCAGCAAACATTTCAGGATACGATAGACTCAGCTTTTGAATTAAGACCCCCTTTCACCATCTAGCATTTAGTTCTGTCCAGAAATGTTCAACATACAAGTGATATTAATAATAATAGTAATAATACATCACACAGTCCTAAACACTTTGGAAGTGTTCAACTTGTGATTTTGTGATACGAAATCCAGCATATATATCTCATTTGCTGTGTCATACTATGTCTTTGTGTCAATAATAATAATAATAATACAAAGGGAAATGAACGAAAACCACAATATTCAGGGGCAAAACTGTCAAAGGGACCACAGAAAAGATCTACCATGCCATGCCAATATCTTCAAACAGGTCAAGACCACTTAGAGAGCCAATGCAAAAGACGGACAAACCCTTCCCTTGGGCAAATCTCCAAATTGCCCACCTGAATAGGTCAAAAATTGCCAACTGACCAGCTGAAAAGGAGAAATGGCATGAAAAAGGAAGAAAGGAAGGAAAGTAGAGAAGGCCCTGACCATGTCAGACTACACATAGAAGCCACTGAAATCCACAAGCATGTGGACAATTTCAAGAGAAAGAAGGAAACCATGAAAATGTACACAATCTGGCAACCAGTATTAAAAAACTCTAAAATCAGGACAGTAAGTAAAGAACAACACTCAATAAACAGGGGAATTCCAGACAGTGAACAATCAGGGCCAGCTAACACTTCCCAACAAAGGGTTCCTCCAGGCAGGAAGCAGCCAGGCTTTGAAGCTGCAATTCAATGCTAATCAAGGTGGCCAATGGCAACATTCATATTTGCCTCAAACAGACAAGAGTTCTCTCTCCCACCCTGGACATTATTCCACAGATATTATATATATATATATATATATATATATATATATATATATATAAACCCCACTTGTCCAGAGAAAGTGAAGGATGTTGGAAAAGGGGAAAAAGGATAAAGAGAAGAGGAGAGGGAAGGAAGGAGAGAAAAGCAAAGGCAAGGGGAAAGAAGGAAGGAGAAAAGGAGAAAACGGAAAGGTAAGAGAGGGTGAGGAGAAGGAGAGAAAGAGACATTGAGAGGGTGAGAAAGAGAGAAAAATGAAATCACGGAAAGGTAGTGGGGGGAAAGAAAGAGAGAGCTGTAGAGAAGGAAGGAAGGAAGGAAGCAAAGAAGGAAGGAAGAAGGCACAGAGAGTCCACCCGGAGTGCTGGCTGGATGGCCTTCCTCCTCCTCCTCGTCCATGGGGCTGTCCCTGCCCCCTTCCTCCCCCTCTCTCCCCCTCTCTCCCTCCGCCTCCAGGCAAGGATGCAAAGTCGGGAGGCGCTTGAGAAAGAGGTGAGTTTCTTTGGGCAAAGCAGAAGAAGAGAGGGAAAAGGGGAGAGAGGAAAAGAGAAGGAAGAGAGGAAATAAAGAGGGAAGGAAGGAAAGAGAGAGGTACGGAGGGAGAGAGGGAGGGAGGGAGGGAGGGAGGCGTGAAGGAAGGAAGAGGGAAAGCAAAGCAGCGGCTGATGGGTGGCACTGCCCACTCACGTGTGGGGAGGAGGAGAGGAGAGGGGGAGGAAGCTCCAAAACGGCAATGGTCGGCAGCTGCCTGCAGCAGTTGGGGATCAGGATGCAATCCTGGAGGGAGGAGGAGGTGGGGGTGCACGCACACATGCATCCCTCCGAGGGATGCATGCGCACACACCCCGCCTCCTCCTCCCAGGGTCGCGATCCTCAGGTGAGGATCATGACCCTGGGGGGAGGAGGAGGTGGGGGGTGCGTGCATGCGCATGGAGGGGTGTGCGCGCACGTGGGAGCACCTCAAGTGCGCTCCCAAGAGAATTGAGCCACAGGCAACTGCCTGGTTTGCCTTATGGGTGAACCACCCCTGACATCATTATATATATAAATGTACTTCTATTGTAATCTAAAATAGGGGGCAAGCACTTTGGATAAGAAATACTCATCTATATAATACAAATAACAAAGTATACTATATGATAAAAATTGCATACAAAATGCAAAGGAATGTGAAATGTACAAGACCATCTGTCTAATTTACAGCCAGAGATACATATCAATTCTGTCTATTTTATGAAGGTAGGTATCTGCTCTCAAAGCATTGCCTAAAACCTGGTTTCCATGAAGGCTCTATGAATCTAGGGAAAAGTCAAGGTTTGAAAATAATGTCTCTTGGAGAGGTTCTTCATGATTCTAGCACATGAAGCTGAAAATCATGCACTATTCATCATCACTTTATTGTCACTGGTATCTTGGAAATGTCTGTCATATTTTACTCTTAATGGGACAGTTATGCAATCTCAGGTACAAAAGCAGTACAAAATTCAAGCCACTGGCAATTGATGGGGATCAAGTTGTCATGGAGGTGGAGAAATAACCATAATTCTGTTCCCATCCATTTTAAAACAGAGGGCAAGCACTCTCTGACCAGCACTTAATTTCTGGAAAAGGAAATTAGAGTTCAAGATCAGTGAAACTGCCCTCTAATCTAGAAGCTATCACCTCCAATTCCCTGAAGTGTATGGACTTTCTTCCTATTTCAGAATCTGTGCAAACAATCAGATAATGTGATGATGATGGAAAAGAGACTTGCAAATTATTAACAACAGTAGGGATTAAAATTTACATAGCATCAGTAATATATGGGTCTGTGCAATTTAGGGACAATTAAATTTCACTATTACTTTCATTTGCTAATTAATCAAACTAAGTACAAATATATATCTTAAATTAATATCGTAAGGTCAAGTACAGAATGGAAAAGGTGCTTCCAGTACACTTTGTTTGGAGACTACCTGTTTTCAATATTTAGGCAATTGGTAGGGAAAATGTATCAGTCTTCATTACGTTGCAGATAGAATTCAGGTATATGACTAGAACAAAGCTTTGACTATAATTCCCAGAATCCCCCAGGCAGACTAGACAATTCTTGCCACTTCATCACATTGAACCATCAAATGTTTGGTAGAGTAGGGCTCAGTCATACTCCATGTTGAAATCAAATGGATGATTTTCCTACTTTCATCACACTGTTAAATCTATCAATTTTACTCAGTTGTACTCAGTAGTCTTCGGTTGATTTGCCATCACACAGTAGAGATTTGGCCCCACTCACTGTCCCTCCCCCGTGTTTTTTGTTGGAAAAGAACCTCCTCTTTTTGAAATCTTATGGTGAATGTTGCATGCAATGAGATTAGGGAGATATAGGATTTTCCCCTCTTCTTTATAGCTTTAGACTTAAAGACACACTACTTTGGGTTATTAAGGATTGAATCCATAAAACTGTAAGACGATATTAGAATATGCTGCCTTGGAATGTGTTGGAAACTCTTTCTTTGGATGGACACATTTATTATATACTAGCTGTGTACCCGGCAATGCCCGGGTTATTTGAAATGGGCATATTATTTTGGGATGTTTGGTAATATCAGTTTGGTAATTTGTAATGCTATTTATCTTTCCTTTTGTTATTTATGAATGCTCCCATTAGAAAATGCATAAAGATGTTGGTGAACTACAACTCTAAAAATTGTGGATCAGTCACCCCTAAACCCTCACCAGTATTCAAAGTTGGCCACATTGGGTCTGTGGGCCAAGTGTAGTCCAGATCTGTCATTAGTGGTGTTCAGAGGGCTCTCTGGATAAGGGTGAACTACAACTTCCATATTTCAAGGTCAATCACCCCCAAATCCCACCTGTATTTACAGTTGGCCATGCTGGGTCTATGCTCCAAGTTTAGTACAGATCCAATGTTGGCTGGGTTCAGTGTTCTCTGGATGCGGGTGAACTATAACTCCCAAAATCAAGGGCAATTCCCTCCAAACCCTGGCAGTATGTTCAGTTGGTTATGGGGCTTCTCTGTACATAATCTGGTCCCATTCCATTGTTGCTGGGGATCACAGTATCCCTGGATGCAGGTGAACTACAACTCTCAAAAATCAAGGTTAATTTTCCCCTAACCCCTGCAATATGTTCAGTTGGTCATGGGGCTTCTCTGTGCCTAGTTTGGTCCTGGTCCATTGTCGGTGGGGGGGGGATCACAGTTTTTCTGGATGAGGGTGAACCACAACTTCCAACAATCTAGGTTAATTCCCCCCAAACCCCTACAGTATGTTCAGTTGGTCATGGGACTACTCTGTTCCAAATATGGTCCTGGTCCATTCTCAGTGGGGGGGGGGGGGGTCACAGTTTTTCTGGATGCAGGTGAACTACAACTTCCAACAATCTAGGTTAATTTTCCCCAAACCCCTGCAGTATGTTCAGTTGGTCAAATATGGTCCTGGTTCATTGTCGGTGGGGGTCACAGTTTCTCTGGATGCAGGTGAATTACAACTCCCGAAAATAAATGTCAATTCCCCCAAACCTCTCCAGTATATTTAGTTGGTCAAGAGGCTTCTCTGTGCCAAGTTTAGTCCAGGTTGGTCATTCACAGGAGTCACAGTGTTCTGTTGAAGTCGGACCCAAAGCAGGTGAAAGTATTGCAAATCCCACCATCTGTGGTCCATCTGTGGTCAAGAAGGCAGAATGGGATTGGACTGGGAGGGACCCATCAAAGGAGAAACTGGAGGCTACCCCCCGCATCTCCCCCTTTTCCTCACAGGAGCATTTCTACATATTGGGTAAATATATTATTTTAAACCTGAGAGCAACAAATGCCATCACATTACAGAATTGGCCCTTTTGCCCATCTATATCTGGATCATTACCCAAAAATCCATTTCCCAACCAGCTCTTGAAACATATGAAAAGATAGCTGTTCCCAATGCTTTAGACATGGAAAGAATACCCTACACTTGAACCCAACCTAATGTGATGAACACAGTGTGTTACCACTTCTAACATGTATGAGTGGAATTTAATAAATATGATGAAGTGATTGCAATGCTAGTGTAAGAAGAAAATTATATAGCCCAAGGAACTGGCATGGCCATATGGAATCAAAGAATAATAAACGGGCAAGGGATCTCAAGTCCAACTTGTAGCTACATAGGAATGTACAACTAAAGTACTCTTGAGAGATTACTTTGCAATCTCTGTTTAAAGACCTTCAAATGAGAGTCTACCATTCTCCAAGGGAACTTATTTCATAGCCAAACAGCTTTCTAAGCTATTTTTTATAAGACTTGATTTCTAGGTATTTTATGATCTTGGTCACTTTCTCCTAGACATGTTCTTGCTTGTCAAATATCATTCTTGAACTCTGATGTCACAAACTGAATCCAGTACAGGTAGTCCCCGAATTACAAGCATCTGACTTACAAATGATTCATAGTTAAGAATGGGGGTGAAACTACAGGAAGTGAGAGAAATATACACCTAGGAAAGGGAAGTCACTCCTGGAAGAGTTTTCATGGGAAAAAATACCAATTCTGGATATAAAACAAGCCAATTATTTCAAAATCCTTATCACAGAGACTGAAAGTGAAATAAAATCTTCTGAACAGGGGCAGAGACAGCAAAACCAATGACACAGAGGTGTTATCCAAAGCTTAAAAATATGCCATATTTTTGGCAGAAGTTACACTTATAAACAAATTCAACTTAAGAACAAACCTAAATATTCTTATTCAAAACTTGGGGACTGCCTGTTTCCCAGGTAAGGTCTGGTCAAAGTAGAACAGAGTGGCGCTAATACTTCCCTTGATCTGCACACTACACTTGGATTGATACAGCCTAGAATTGCATCACACTATTGACTCATGTTTTGCTTGTGATCTACTAAGACTCCTAGATTCTTTTCATGTGTACTGCTTTCAAGTAATGTGTCTTTTATCCTACATTTGTGCACTTCATTTTTTTTTTGCTTAGTTGTAGTACCTTACATTTATCTCCATTGAGTCTCAGTTTGTTCGTTTGGGCCCAATTCTCCAATATGTTAAGATAATGTTCAATTCTGATCCTGTCTTCTGGTTGTTAACTCCTCCTCCTAATTTGGCATTATCTGCAGATTTGTTAAGCATGCCTTGTATTCCATCATCTAAGCCATTTAGGAAGATGCGGAAGAAGACTGGGCCTTGTTGCATTACTGATTAATGTGAAGCATTACTGTGAAGGACATGATAATTTCCATTGAAAGATCCCACTTCCCGCACCACATTGACCAGTTAATCTCAGTTGGTCAGACTGGGAAGGGGGTGTTGCCAACATCCATAAGTATTCTATCTCATTCACAAGGAAGCCTATCTGTTCCAGGACTGTAAAGCTTTATAGTTCATGTTGGTCCAATGAGATAGAACTACAATGCTCCCGTGCACCTAATTGCCAGCAACCTCCCTTTCTGAGCTAGTGAAGGTGCTTTCAAATATGCCACTAGAGAATCCCAGGACTGTGATTCTGAGATACTTCAACATTAGGGTTGACAGAGTATGTTCAAGACTTTATGCGTCTTGTAACAAACATGGGGCTGTCTCAATACAGCATTGATCCAACACATGTTTTTTTCTTTCTTATAAGTTTAAACTTGTTTCCCCCCCTTCTATTGGACCAATGAAAAATGGCCTGGCTTTGAGGACCCAACAATGCTATTGCTATGTTGAGATCACTTCTTTCTGAAATTTGGTTTTATGGTAGTGGATCCTCTCTTCAGAGATGAGGAAGGCAGGAATCTGAAGCATTTGTAAATGCTCTGGGGAATTTTCTGACTGACAGGGCCAGTGATTTTGTCAAGGTGAGTTGAAGGAGCCATTGATAAAATTGATTCTTGATAATGGAATTGTCTTTAAGGCAAGTGAGAAATTTATTGTATTTTCCATTTTTAACCAAATTTGACTGTCAACAAACATCAAGATAGTTAAAATTTCTCATTTCTACTATAGCTTTCTTTTTTGACTGATCATTTTTTCTAGCAAGGTCATTCAAATTTTCAATCTGTCTTGGGAGCTTATTCAAGCTGTCTTGGGACAAAATATCACTGTTGTTTTTCTCCTTTTAGTTTTTACCCAAATCTTTTTCCATTTTCAAAGTCATGAATCTCTTCAGAGGTGTATGCTTCCTTGTCATAGAATGCAAATCCTCTTAGTCTTCTGTCTCATATATTTTTAAATACTTAATATCCATTCATTACTACATCAGACTCATCTCACCAGATTCCAGTTAAACTATATTTGCTTTCTTGTGTAAAAAAAAATCAGATCCACTTTGTTTCCTTTACTCTGTGCATTGGTACAGAGACATCTAAGATGATGGATCATTCTCTCCAGTTGATTCTACGTTGCTATTGCATTTTTCCAACTCTTGGGTCCTGGTATTCTTGAATACCATTACCATTCTCAATTTAAAGCAATCCTGATCAGATTAGCAAAATTTCTAAAAGATATGTTCTTGCCAGTTGCTCTGAGATGCAAGTTCTCTCTTACAAAAAGTTTCTTCATGAAAGTGTAGACTGTGACCCAAGAAACCAAATCTGTAGAGCCAGTTGCTCACTGCTAGCATTCTTCTCCCTCTTTCTGAGTTATGGCCTTCAATAGGAAAAAGCAATGAAATTGTGACCTTTTCTCCAAGGTCTTTAGCTACCAGCCTTTGCAATATGTTGAAGGCTATATCTTGCAGTATCATTGTGTTGCAATGTGGATTTGATGCAGGGTACAAAGAAGGAAAGTATAGTGGTTGGTGGGCTTGCAGAGTTTTGTCAGTCTTTTTGTTTCATCTTCACCTTGGGAGACAGCACATCTCTTGGGACATCTTATCATCCCTATACATCACTGCTTCTGTTTTTCTCAGTTATCACTGACAGGTAAAGAAAACCGTTTTGTCCAGCAGGTAAAAACCTTTTTATTCAAGCTGACCTTTGATGTGTGGTTTTAATGTGTCATTAATAGCAAGGGGCACTTTGATTTTTTGTACATGGCTTAAACTAATCTATCATTTTAACATGATAGTTTTAGTTGTGTGTTAAAATGTTTTTTAAATCAATTCTTTTTGTGAATTGCATTGGGTGCCACTCCAGGAAAAAGACAGCATATAAATGAAATGAATAAATAAATGTATTTTTTTTCCTTTGGGAATTGACAGAAGCCCTTTCACTTATAGAGCTTTCCAAGGTCACCTCATGCTTTCTGGGGACTGAGGCTATTTTCCTTCATGCCATGATTCATAATAGCTGATTAATGGAATAAATTGGAATCAACTGTGTAGCTGCAAAATTGCAACATATTTCATCAATACAGGAAGATTTTTTTTCTATTCTTTCTGGAAAAAAACCCTTGATCCTCTTTGGTACATGGGCTTAAAGGTGCATTACATCACTCATAGCAGGTCTAACAGTTTGCAGTTCCTCTGGGCAATCATCACATGATATGGGTGAAGGTGTGCATGTTGTACACAACAGCTCAGGGTAAATGAGAAACTGCTCCAGTTGCTCACATGGCTGCAAACCCTGTGGACACTCCAGAGTTTTCTGAACACTCTAAAGTATCGTCTCAACTTTGCTTATTGTGTAGCAAGGTTGGATTAAGGGTATAAAAGATCAAGATTCTTGTTGGAAGCCATTGTGCATTATTGTGATGTCTCATGGGCCTTGTAGTCCCGTTCCTAGTACTATTGTGGCAGATGAGGAGGAAAACATGGGATTTCCACCGGTTCAGCCAGAATCGGAGCCCCTGCACCTGGAGGATGTTTGCCCTCAAGAAGTCAGCCAAACAAGCCTTGGGCAGAATTCTCCCCCGTTTTCTCGAAAGGACAATTATAATAGAGATAGAGGCGCTAGGGAGGCGAATCACCGGAGCGCCAGAATCGCAGCCAAACAATTAGCTGATTAGGTCTGCTTCCCTTGGGAAATTCTAAGGAGTCATGCATCTGGACAGAGTTGGGTTTCACTTCTAGTTCTCCAGGGAAAGTGTTCTTCTGGCGGGAAACGAGACCCTATTTAGATGTTTTGCCGCGAAGGAAACCTTGTGGAGTCAACTCGTCAGCTTGAGGAGTGAGATCGTGTGTGGACTACGCAACTCCAGTTCCTTGTTTCCAGGACCAAGTTCCAAGCCTGCCTTGTTCCCCGGACCTCGCCACGGACCTTGTTCTTGTTCTTGTTTGCCACGTACCAAGTCTTGTCTAGCCAAGTATCTAGTTTGTTTTCCAGCCTTGTTGTCAAGCTTCAATGGACTAAAAGACCTTGTCATTTCCCCACACTATTGCTTGGCAAAGTGTGTGTTTCGGTTATTGGATTACAACTTTGGACTCTAATATCACATATTGGACATTGTTTTCCTGGACTATATTTGACCTTTCCTGAAAGGTCTACTTCTGAACTATATTCTTCACTTGGTTTTATTGACTTTATATTTTCCTATAATAAAGATATTAGATAGAATCCGGCCTCTGCGCATGGTTATTGGTGCTCTGTAGCCTGGGTCCTGACAATTATGAAGATTGATAGCACCAACTTCCTCCTTTCTCATGTAGACTCACCCTGAGCTAGCCACTATGTAAAGCTAGCGCTTGATGATTCTACCCCAAGCCAAGTTCACGGACTCAGCAGAAGTATGCAGAAATAGCACATGCCCCCAACTAACAAAATAGCACATGCCCTCCCCAACTAACAAAAACAATACCAACAACACCAATATAAGCCTCAAATCAGCCCAGCAAAACAATCAAGCTTGACCTCTAGAACAGAAGCTTTCTTCTGTCTTCTCAGAGAATGAGATCCAGTGACAGAGCCTGAAGCTATATCTAGCTAATGACTGCTACATCCACCCATAAACAAGTCAATGATTTAGCTCAGTGGTTCTCAACCTGTGGGTCCCCAGGTGTTTTTGCTTACAACAGTTTACCAATAGATAGGATTTCTGGAAATTGAAGACCGAAACATCTGGAGCCCCACAGGTTGAGAACCACTGATTTAGCAGGAATCCTGTCATCTTAGACCATATTCATTGTACAGTCCCCCGAATAAACTAATAAAAACACCCACAACCAACCTCTGAAGCAAAAGCTGACATTCATCTGTGTTCACATGTGAGCCCTGTAGTTCATGTTGGCCCCAATTCCATTTGGTGCCCCCAAGATACCTTTAAGTTTTAAAATAGTAAAGAATAGCCCCCAAATGACCCCTTGTTGTAACAAAGCGTTATTATGCCTGTTTTGGGGGACTTCATTACCATTTTTAGACCTAGGTGTCGCACCTCAGGCTAGTTTCACCTTGCTATATACACCAGGCTGCACACAGGTTGAAGTCTTTTGTAGTTTATTAGGAAATAGAAAATAAATAGTTCTTTAAAAGCAAAAGTAAAGTTCTAAAAGTTTGTTACAAAACAAGGCTTCAAAGAATAATCCAAGAAATCATAAGAAATTAACAAGGTCCCAAAAGAACATGACAAAGTCCCATGAACATGAATACAGCAAGGTTGCAAGATAATCCAGGAAATGAGAGCTTGCTTCTTGACTTGATTGAGAAGTTGCTTTGACAAAGGTTTGTCTCCTAACACACTGTTTTAATACCCTTTGCATAGCATGAAAGCATTTCTTTGGCCTCTGACCTCCTTCTTGTTTGCTATTCTCACACTCCTTCGAACCCTGAATTCCAAACGGCCAGCTCAATCTAGAGATTCCATTTCATCAAGGCCAGCTAGCTCGTTAGCGTCTGTCTGCATGCTATCAGGCTGAGAACTGTCCTCCTTTTCTGAGTCAATTTGCACCTGGCTAGTTTCAGTATCAATATCATTCCTTGCTGTGGGAAAACTCCCTGTTCCTCATCTTCTACAACAGGGACACTCTGAACCTGAATTCCATAATTCCCATCAAAGTCATTTTGAACCTGAATCCCATAATCCCCATCAGAGTCACTCTGAGGTTCCAACTGAGTGACAACACTAGGAATTAATGTCTGACAATTTTCCAGGCCTGCTTTTGCAAATTGGAAGAAAATGAGAAACTGCATTATACCAAGTACGATAAATAGACATCTAATTCAGTATTAGCTGGCATACACCGGGATAACACTGACACATATTTATGTTGCTTTTTGCAATGCCCCCCACCTCTCAAAAACAAGTCTTGTTGTTGGTTCTTAACATATCTGTTTAGTGACCCATGTACGAGGTAGAATGGGGTGGGGTCATTAATGAGCATTTGGCTATGTATTTATAGCCAGATGAACATTGACTCCTTTAGAACACTTCTGGAAAGTCCCAGAGGATGTGCTTTGGTGTGTGTCTGCCTGTGGGGACAGATGTTCCTCTTTTACCCCCTTTTAACTGACAATTGAATGATGCTGTTGGGGGATACCCACAAGAGATAGGCGAGTACTGAGTGAGGTGAGGGAAAGATTGAACAGAGTTCCTTCCCAATGGAAATTTATGCTGTGTCTTCCCATGCAAGAACTCAGCCATTGACTAGTTTTAGCTGGACATAGTTTCTAGGATAGTGGGTGGCAATTCCATGCTCCCCCAATCACTCTGCCAACCACATTCTCTGAAAGAGCATAAATCCCAGAGGGCCCACTAGCTGGGGAAATATTGTATTTCCCTAGCAACAATATATTGAGATTGAAGTGTTAGAAAAATATTGTATCCTTCAATCAGAAATTCCTCCTTAAGGGCACGAGCCCTGGTCCCTTGACAAATGCACATCAAGTACTTCTGTTATGCTAATGTAAGTGTATTCAGAAAGCCTCAGGTAATGTCAGAATGCACCAAAGGAAAGCCCAAGGGGCAGTCTTACTCATCCTGTTACATAGGTGATTAAGCAAATAGGATTTGGGGTCAGAGGATTTTCTTCATTCAGCCATTGACTTTTCTTTTCCCCTGCTTATGCATGGAATTAAGGAGAGATCTGAAATGTGACATTGCAATGTTTCCAATTAATGGTGTAATATAAAGGCTAGCAGTTTTAATACATGCACTTCCATTTCTTTACTGAATAGCCTCAAATAATCCAGATAGACATTTTCGTGTGAGATTACAAAAACATCTATAATAATATTTATTTATTGATTTTGAGAAATTTATATCCTGCCTTTCTCTGAGCACAGATCCAAGGTGGCTACATCAGAACAAATAAACATACAGTACAAAAGTTAACCCATAAAATCATAAGTATTTGGAACAGGAAATACAGTTAAAATCATATAAACATTAAAACCAAGATAAAAAATATTAATAATAATTAATAGTTTAATAGTAATTAATAATAATAATATGAATAAGAATAAGAATATTCCATCTCTCCTCGTGGCTTGTAGCAGAGTACAACGTGGTTAAAACATACAGATAAATGTAATATTATTAAAATGCACATATTAAAACATATACTGTAAAGTCTGACAACAATACTTATGAAATATAAAGTTAAAGTTCACAGTTTCGCATTGATAGGGTAGTGCTTCTAGAATTCAATTGTGTCTTGAATTCATACAGCTCATTTTATGCACCCTACCAGTCAATTAGTATGTTCTCAATTGATCAGGAAGAATAGTTGCCTTGTCTGGAAGAACCCTAATCACACTAGGGATTTCCTTGTAGCTAACTACAAAGTTCCAGCTAGACCCCTCACCACTCATTAGTCCTTCAGCTGGGATCCACCCAAGTGAATTGATAATTTTCAAACCAATATGCAATACCCATTAAAATTAATAAAAAAATTCTCCTCCCAGCCAAAAAAGACAAGGCTAGCTGATAAAACAGCTTCATTTCCTGGCAGAGGTGCTGACTCAAGTACAGATTCTTACATTTAAACCCCCAAATGACCATTCCTCTTCAGTAAGGAAGGCTCAGTAATTTGTGCTTAAGTATTGCATTGATCTTAAAATAAAGATGTGTAATGTAATCTGCTCTTAGCATTATTATTTTTTGAAATAAAATTGCTACCCAGTCAAGTTTGGTGATAAATCAAAATGATGAAATGAACTGCTTGCATGAGTACATGCTAGTCCATGTGAGTGAAGGTTGCCAAATTATTCCCCAAAGGAAAACTTTCAAGAGAAAAAGAAGGATTGTCAAACCATTCAAGCAAGATGTATAATATGGATGACAAAAGCATTTGATCAAAAGCCAATTAACTTGTCATATAATCTTTTCTTTAGCTCCCTTCTCATTATTGATGATGCACCAAATGTTCTATGTGCAAACAGAAAATGTTTCCCTAAGATACTTTCATACCTGATTTATTTAACGATAGCAGACAATGGATGTACTGCCAGTTTGCAATGGGTGAATTATGGTGATAGAGCAAGGATTAGAGATGTGTGCAATACACAAAGCTTCAGATAAGATATGAATCCAGATGATCTAAGTTAGGGACATGAAATTTCCAAAGCTTTGCAGAACCAGAACTTGACTTTTGCTATTGTCTTCTAACCCTATTGTGCTAGCAATAGGGTTTAAATTGCTCCCTTTTTCTCCCCATTATGAAGGTTTCCAATCTTGCAATCTTGTTTCTTGCAACACCTTTTGAATTAGCAGGTAGCAAGCAGTATAAGAAAGGGAAAGATATTAGAGAGGATTACTCAAAGCACCACCTGTAATCTCAGCCACATGTTTCTATGGATAGGATGAATATTCAAAAATATTTCTAAAAATGATGAAAAACTTTTTTTTTACTGAGAAACCATGGCATAAAGAATCCTGGACTGATAAAAATGCAAGCAATTTGAGACTTATTCTGCACAAAATTCACAGATGATGGTTTGCACACAAAACTTATTCTGCTCCAAAAGTAGCATGTGAGAATTTTACATAGAAATTGCTATTTTCTGTATAAAACAGCAGCATAAGAATTTTATATAGAATAAATCCTGAACTACAAACTGGCATCAAAAGTTAAGTAGAGAATAGGGTTGTGCAATTCAGCTGAACCATGATCAGTTTTCGCTATCCAAATTTTGGTGGATCCCTGGATCTGTTTACATGAGCCTCCTGGAAATGGCTGGCAATCAAAAACTGTTTTTGGGTCAACAGCTGACAAATGTGAGAAAATCCAGCCATTGGCAGCAATGGGGGTGCTTCCTGGGCTGGTACTATTCATATTATTAATAATAAAGCCAAGCCAAATATTATTTTTAAGCACCAGCCAAATGAAATGAAATGTAATAAATAGAAGAAATGAAGAGCAAAGAGAAAAATATTTTGATTACATTAAACAAAAGAAAGAACTTTATTGCAAAGGAAATAAATTAGGTATTGTTATTGGTAGGTAGGTACTAGGTAGGTACATACTGGTAGTACCCTGTTTCCCCAAAAACAAGACATCACCCTAAAAATAAGACCTAATAGAGGTTTTGCTGAATTGCTAAATATAAGGCCTCCCCCAAAAGTAAGATCTAGCAAAGTTTTTGTTTGGAAGCATGCCCGCCAAACAGAACATCAGAGCATGCAGGATTGGTAAATGTACGTACCATAGATTGTTGTACATGGAAATAATGGAAGTAACCAGAATTCTTGACAGGATTCACAGTTTGTCTGGCTATGCTGGTTTGTGATGACAACTACTGTACAGTATATAATAAATGTTCATTTTTTTGTTCAACAATAAATGTGAATTCTTCTTCATGGAAAAATAAGACACCCCCTGAAAATAAGACCTAGCACATCTTTGGGAGCAAAAATTAATATAAGGCACTGTCTTATTTTTGAGGAAACACGGTAGGTAGTGGTTTTTCTGAGGCTGAGGCTTTGCTATTTGCTGGAATTCTTATTAATAATAATATTTTAAAAGTATTTTCTGAAGGAAGGAGGGAGGAGAAAAAATATAAGGTGAGGAGAAAAGGAGCTAAAGAGGGTGAATCAAGGCTTAGAGCCACCCTAATATTTTAAAAGCACACCCACCTAAGAGATGCTCTTTCTCCCAAGGCCTCTAATGCATATCCACCCACCTGCACCCAATCCCACTAAATAAAGAATCAAGAAAGTAAAGGAAATAAAGGAAAATCAAATAACAAAATTAGATTCAATGAAATAGATTTGCTGCTGCTAATGCTATTTGTTTTGGAGCCAAAATGCTAGTAAAAGGTGAAGCCAAGCCAAAGACTAAAGCTGTGAGTGGCCATCTGACTGAAGCATCTGCCATCTGCCTCTCTTAGAGCCAGGACCCAACTGAGAAAGGGAAGCACTTGCACCATTTATATAGACCCAGATTGGGTAAGACATGTCATGGCATTCTTCTATTTGGATTGGCTCCACAGGCAGGGGTCACCAAAAAAACCCTGTGCATGCATGCAGCAGTCTCTCTGCACTCCACATGTTCCCAAATAGAAATTGAAAATAGCCACGATTAGCAGCTATGTGGTCTGTTTTGGATGAAAAAGATGGTGGCCCTTGCCATTATGAGTGTTCAAATATGCAGAATCAGCCAAATCAGCCGACAAACGTTTTTAAAAATGGATCCATGCACAACCCTAGTAGACAATAATCAACTTAACAAGGTTGACAGTTTGGGGGTCCTTCTGGATTCATCGCTGTCACTTGATGCTCAGGTGTTGGCGGTGGCCGGGAGGGCCTTTGCACAATTAAAACTTGTGCACCAACTGCGACCGTACCTCGAGAAGTCTGGCTTGACCACGGTGGTCCACGCTCTAGTTACCTCAAGGATGGATTACTGTAACGCGCTCTATGTAGGGCTCCTCTTGAAGACGGTCCGGAAGTTACAGTTGGTACAACGGTCGCCAGCTAGGTTACTAACTGGAGCTGCTTACAGGGAGCGGTCAACCCCCCTGTTCAAGCAGCTTCCAGGCCCAATTCAAGGTGCAGGTTATTACCTATAAAGCTCTAAACTGTTCGGGACCTGCCTATCTTCGTGACTGCGTCATCCCCTATGAGCCTACGTGCTCTCTGAGATCTTCTGGGAAGGCCCTCCTCTTTCTTCCGCCTTCCTCACAGTTACGTTTGGTGGGGACGAGAGAGGGGGCCTTCTCAGCTGTGGCCCCTCAGCTCTGGAACTCCCTCCACAGGGAGATTAGGTTGGCACCCTCCCTACCATCCTTTAAGAAACAATTGAAAACCTGGATGTTTGGGCTGGCCTTTGGAGAGACAGCCATTGGATGACCAGCCTCATTATAATTCTATTCTGAATGTTATTAGGTTCCTTTCATCGGGGTACTTTAATCTAATGATTTTATCTTATATTGCTGCTATAGTCCCCCCCCCCCCCCACCTTTGAAGTTGACTGAATGGCATTGGTAGTTGTTTGATATTATTACTGTTGTATAAACCTTTGTTTTAACTTCTAAGTTTTATTATCTTCTTGTGTTTTAAACTGTGTATATTGTTAATGTATTTGCGCTGTTACTTTTGTAACATTGTGAGCCACCCCGAGTTCCCACGGGGAGATGGTGGCAGGGTATAAATAAAGTTTTTTTATTATTATATTATAGTATGCATGAAGAGGATTCTGTGCATTTTTCAAGTAGGAATGGGTAGAATAATCAAAAGTATTTGGGAAATGGTTAAAATTTGCTTCTTTGGTGTTAGGAAATTCTAAAAAAGCAACAACCTGGAATGATGAGAACATATTCTGTACAAAATTCATATTGTTGTTTCATCAATATAATAGAAAATATGATCACAGAGGGCTGGGCTGTAGCACAGCTAGTTAATTGCCAGCAGCACTAGATCACTGCTGACCAAAAGGCTGGCAAGTTTGAAGCCCAAGTCGGATTGAGCACCCGAATGCTTACTGTCCACCTGAGCAGTTTGAAAACAGCTGAGCTGTGAGTAGAGAAATTAAATACAGCTTAAAACAGGGAGGTATTTTATGACACCATAAAAATGCTGGTGATCATAGAATAAGGAGGGAAAGTCATATGATCAAAAGGGCTCATCATCATAACAGATGGAGCGACAACATCCCCTGTGGCCAGAACCGAGCATAACCTCCAGGCACCGATGTTGGAAAATGCTGAAATACCTCTATCTGTCTGTCTGTCTTGTTTGTCTAAAACAGCATTGAATGTTTGCCGTGTATGTGTGCATTGTGATCCACCCTGAGTCCCCTTCGGGGTGAGAAGGTCAGAATATAAATAACAGAATCATAGAATCATAGAATTATAGAGTTGGAAAAGACTTCACGGGCCATCCAGTCCAACCCCCTGCCAAGAAGCAAGAAATTCAAAGCACTGCAAATAAATAATACTGTAAATAAATAAATAAAATATTGCACATACCCCTCCACACACATTTTGTGGAAGTCCCAGTCTACGCTATTTTCTGCACAGGAAAAAGCATGTGCTAAAAAATTCACCACCAAAATTATGACTGGCATCTTGTAATTATTATGGTTTAAGACCAATTTGCAACACTGGGATTGTATACACCAATTTTACCACTACAATAATCAAAAGTGGTCTCCAAAACATACAATGAGCAAAAATGTGTACAGTATTTTCCCAGCTGTAATGTGTTTTGTGACAGGAGGACCCTAAAGTTTGAAGAGGGCTTCCAGGCTGATAAGGTAAGTTTGGGAGGAGGAATCACTAAGACGATGGAGCTAAATTGAAATAACTATTAGAGGTATGTGAAATGGCAAAAATAAATTTCATTTCTAATTACGAAATTTGTGTGACCCCCATTTTGTTTCTAAAGTGTTTCAAAGTGAGGTTGGTAGGTTCAGTTGGTACTTGGTAGTACAATAGAGTCACTTATCCAACACTCGCTTATCCAACATTCTGGATTATCCAACGCATTTTTGTAGTCAATGTTTTCAATACATCATGATATTTTGGTGCTAAATTCGTAAATACAGTAATTACTACACAGCATTACTGCATATTGAACTACTTTTTCTGTCACATTTGTTGTATAACATGAGGTTTTGGTGCTTAATTTGTAAAATCATAACCTAATTTGATGTTTAATAGGCTTTTCCTTAATCTCTCCTTATTATCCAAGATATTCGCTTATCCAACGTTCTGCCGGCCCGTTTATGTTGGATAAGTGAGATTCTACTGTACTACAATAGCCCCAAAATATGGCAAAGGAACAGGCTGGTTGGTAGACTTGACTAGTAAATAAAGAAAGCAGTTTATAGAATTAATTTTAAATTAAAGAAATCCAAAGGGAAAAAAAAGATTCCCCCATACACACACACTCAAAGAAAAATGATCCTACAAAGATCCTACACGGTGGCAGTAATAAATTGCAGTCTGGCTGCTGCCAAAATTATCCTGAAAGGAATCCTATGCTGCTAGGCAAACTATACAAAAGCTGCTGAATGGTGCATGCAAAAGCATTTCAGAATGGACAAATTGAGCTCCTGCGCTACCCTCGATCTCCCTCCCAGCTCGCACAATGGTGACAGAGGCAACATGGCTCCTGAATTTAAACACAATCACCAGGGCTCTGCTTCCTTTCTTCCCCTCTCCCTCAGCCCTGATAGGCTGAGAAGAACATGTGACATGGCAATTTTGGCTGCACCTCTCAGGAGGTGTGCTGAAAAACAAGCTGACTCACGGAGACTTACGAAAATTAACTAACTTCTTATGAAAATTTCATAAATTGGTGTTTTGATTAGTTAGTGTTGGGGGTGCATGGCTCTCACTTCATAAAGCAGGACGTAAGTACAGATTCACCAAAACACAAATTATGACCTGCGTTCAATTTTTTACACAGCTCTAATAACTATGTCTCCTGATGCAGGATCTTGGCCAGGAGGAGAAAAGAAGAAGAAGCAGTAGCAGTAGCAGGAGGAGAGAAAGAAGGAGGAGAAAAGAAGAAGAGCAGTAGCAGTAGCAGTAGCAGTAGTAGTAGTTCCCTGTGGAGAAAATGCTTACTTTGGAAATATATGGCATGGAAATTTTGAATAGAGGAAGTTCTGAACTGAGAAGAGTATTTAAAACTGCAATTTTTAAGCTCTTCCTTGCAGTGGGAAAAAACATCTACAATTACTGAATACTTCTTTCAATATTGAAATTACTAAAGGATTGTGTCACTGCTGTCTGTTGGAAGTCTTGAACCTTTAAGAATGTCAGCAACTTGTAATGTAAGTACCTGCAAAAATGCATTTTATTCCAAAAAGAAGGTACTGGACACACCACTTAAATTGGATTGATCTTTTAAAGTCACAGCACTAGTAGTACGTAAAATGAAAGCTGCTCTTCTGGACAAACACACTTACTTTGAATGGGAGTAGCTTATCAGATTTGTGTTATGGTATTATGAAGGGAAAAGGAAAAGCTTCCTTTCACTCTAAGTTGGCAGCCACATTCACACAAGTTTGTGCCCCACTGAAAAATTATAGAAATGTGGGGAACATTTTAGATCAACCTTTGTTGTAAGACAAAAACATTACTTTGAAATTCACAGAGAAATGATGTCAGAAACGATGATCTAGTGAACTTGGCATAATTGTGCAGTGGCTGATGTACAATGGATCCCACCTTTTTGGTCCTTACAGAATCTGTGATTATATCATACTTTCAACATTAACATTTTAGCTGAGGATTCCTTTTCTACTGAAACACCTGGCAGAAATAGATTACATGTTATAAGATGTTACTGCTCAACTCATAAAGTAGCCCATTATCCAGATAATCTGTCAAATAAGGCAGGGTGGTGACAGAGGTTGAAGAAAAATGGTCATCATGAGTACTGCAGTATTTTTTTTAAAAAATCTTATTTTTTAAAAAATGGCAACCTGGAAATTATATGGAGTTTTTGATGCATAATATATTTTTTTCAGTAGGCATGCATCAGTTATCTTGATACTTCTTCAAGATTATGTTTTAGATATGGGTTTATAGCATTGTCAGTTAACATGACATTAGTATCTCACATATTCTTTTAAATTGTATTAAGTGACAGACGGGGGTATGCAGCTGTTCTGTTATAATCCCTGCTCCTCTTTGAACATTCAGGAGTGGTATTTTTGTTCCTGCTATTTTAATTTTATATATTGCAGATATGATCTGTCATAGAAAATTATACCTTCTGAAAGATCTATGCCAACTTTTGTAGGGAAGGATGTGTTTGCTGTCGCTTCTGATATTTTATTCAAGAAGAACAAGGAGACAGTGTCTGGTTCCACTTGTTCTTTTCTCTCTCCCCATCTCTTGGGGTGCACCAGCAGTTTGAAAACCACTATAAATTCCATGCTGTGGAATCATGGGAGTTGTATTTTGGTGAGGCACCTGCATTCTTTGGCAGAGATGATCTTGTAAATCTACAGCCCCCATTAATCAGTAGCATTGAGTCATGACAGCTAAAGTGGTGTCAAACTGCTTAACTCTAAAGTGTAGATTCATCCTAAAATGTGTCAAAATATTTTTACAGTGAAGTTAGAAAATCTTACATATCTGTGTCTCCATTTCTTGAAGTAAAAATACAATCACAACTAATTAAACCAATAGCCATTTTCATCATTGAGTGAAAAGGTAGGAAACCTGCAAATGTTGTTGGACTACATTGCATAGGCCATGGTGAGGAATGCTGTAAGTTGTAGTCTGATGATATCAATTCTGCTGCTTATAACAATTTCATTCTTCTTAATAACAGAGCCACCCCTCTTTTGTACACATACAGTAGAGTCCCACTTATCCAACATTCGCTTATCCAACGTTCTGGATTATCCAACGCATTTTTGTAGTCAATGTTTTCAATACATTGTAATATTTTGGTGCTAAATTTGTAAATACAGTAATTACAACATAACATTACTGCGTATTGAACAACTTTTTCTGTCAAATTTGTTGTATAAGATGATGTTTTGGTGCTTAATTTGTAAAATTATAACCTAATTTGATGTGTAATAGGCTTTTCCTTAATCCCTCCTTATTATCCAACATATTCCCTTATCCAACGTTCTGCCAGCCCATTTATGTTGGATAAGTGAGACTCTACTGTACATATAAACAAATTAAATACTTTGTTTATTGCACTTCCCAATGCAGGCATGCACAACTACTAACCCATGGAGCAGGCCACACCAACTCCAGTCCTGTATTGTGGCTTGCCCCATTGCTGTTTGGAACAAGAAGTTTATTGAGCTATAGTTGGGTTAATTTTCAGATGATGAATCACAAGTTGCATAGGTCTCTGTTGATAAAGTATCATGAACGCCTGCCAGGAAAGATGGGCTGGACAAAGTGTTGGTGAAATCAAGGACATAGCTTTATTAAATAAATGGAATCTGTAATGTGGTGGCATCATGGTATATGCAAACACACATCATTTATGAAGGGAAGCAGAGTATGCCAAATGAATCCAGTGGTTAGGACTGGTTAACACTTTTAAAGGGAGCCAGGGACGACCTCACTTTTCCCCTCAAACCAGCCAGCCATGAAAGATATGTGAATCATATGACTTCACTGCCAAGTGTTTCTAGGAACGTCTTAAAATATTGTATTGTTTTAAATAATGTAAGTAGTTTAGTTCTAATTTAATATTTTTATGTTTTAATGGCATTGTTCTTTGAAACTGTGAGCTGATTTATGTTCTAATTTTATAGGAAAAAAAACAGGATAGTATAGTAATAAGTAGCAATAATAGTCATCGTCATCATCCTTCGTGGCTGAGTATAATTGTCTTCCAAGGATAGAGTCTTGGTGTTGGGTCTGTAAGTGACCATAGAGACCTATTCTGGATCTGCAAGGTCCTTGATAATGAGGTCCCAACAAGGGTTTACTTGTTGCACCTTGTTGGTAACAGCTGTAGTAGCAGTAGTAGTGTGGATCCTATCAACTGTGACAAGAATAATAGTCAACAATGCATTACCAGTCAATACACCAAACAGCTGAATTAGTAACTTTATACAGCACATCCCTAACTTTTTACTTAGACTCAAATGTGACCCATGCTATATTAGAGAAAGTTAAAAGTGTGTCAACAGGGAATGAGGCCACAGCTTGAGAAGTCCCAACTTTTATGGTATGTCCAATGTAGTAAATGTATAATTGCATCAAACCAGTGCCATACCCATGTCAATGGTGAGAAGAAGAGCAAAACCACTCCCAGATAAAGGCCAGAAGAGTAAAATTCTATTATTCGTTGCAAATATGGGGAAGGTTAGCTTAGTCAGATTCACAAACCACATTGAGAAGTTTCCTGTAATTATTTTCCTGTCCAAAGAAAGGAAGTATTATTGGCTTTCATAGCCTTTCAGATCATCCCTACTGAATTGCTGCAATCCATTTAAAAGATGGCATATATTAAACATCATATGTCCTATGTGTAGGCATTTCTGAAAGCACATGAGTGAAATACACAGAGAATTACTGTAGCCATTAAAGTGACATTTCATATTTATTTTCTCAAGCCTTCCTAATTCATTTAATTTGTTGCCCTGGAAAAGTTAAATAGTCTGACTTTTCCAAAGTCCAAGCTTGCAAAGAGAAGTCACTGAAATTTTAAATCTGTTGCTACCTAAGTTTGACAGCAGCCTGTGCCACTTACCCCTTCAATTATAAGCACTTTATCAAAATTAAAGTTAATGTGTTCAAGTCATACAAGCTGAAAAATAGCAGCTGGATCAGCAAGCTTTCACGGACAATTATTTCTTCTACCCCCTTTACTCTTCTGCTTAATATATTTAATATTCTTTGCTTGGCAAAGACAATGATTTGAGGCCCAATTACTTTTTTTATTATAACCAATTACTGTACAATATATCAACCAGAGTAGAACATTTTGACAAAATATCGATAAACATCATAATTAATTCTCAAATATTTTCGGCTTCAGCAAGGTTTTGCCCATCCCTCTCCCACCCCATTTTGTCAAATATTTTATATGTTTTAGCAGTTATAGATTGAAAGTTGTCTATACTAAGAAAAAACCCAGACTTACCTTGAATCCACTGCTTGCTGTCTCCATGATTCATGGGGGCCTCCAGTGACTATCCCAGGTGTTCTGGCTTTAATCTGACTTTGTGCTACTTTGGGCAAAGTCTGGAGACATCCTTGTGTTTGCAGAAATTTCTGGAGTATCCTGGGGTTTCACAGCAGCCTGGAAGCTGGATCAGGTCCAGACATAAATCAGAATAATCTGCTTAGTGTAGACAGCATGTGTTTTGCCATTTTTGCTGGGACTCCTTTCTCCTTTATAGGGGCAATAAGGCTGGGGACAGTAGCTTGTGGAAGGGGAAGTAAAACCTAATAGAACCCAGCTCACTGTTGCCGTAGAATGAATATATATATATATATATATATATATATATATATATATATATATATGACAGTTATATTTTTCTGTTTCGTATGAGATCTAAATTTAGAATTAGTGGTAGGCCACCAAAGTTTGATTTGTATTTTGTTTGATGTGAAACAATCGTTCTCTAAAGAATTGCAAATCAATCTGATTCAAGAGCAGTGGATCTTGCTTGGAGGAATAATTTCTATTACTGGGAATGGTCCTGATTCTCTGCCAATTTTCACTGAGACAGTGCGTCAAGGCCAATACACATACTTTTCATTCTTTTCATACTTTTCATACTTTTCATTCAACCCTCATAGTATAAATTGTTGAGGTTCATATTTTTAGGTGAAAAAAATTTCAAAGATTGGGAACATATGTCTAGCATTATTCTCCTCACACAACCAGATACTTCTCAACACGGTATATGCCAGTTAGGAGAAAGAAAGAGACAGGTTGTTTTGTGAGGTTGGGGATCATTGCATGAAGGAGCTAGTGAAATCCTCTGTCTACAAGTATGTAAATATATATATTATGTGTTTTATGCTGCACTAAACAGGATGCTCAACTATTTTTTCAAAAGAACATTCAGAAATGTTCATATATTGGTACTAAATAACCTGTGCCAGTAGGGGCGCTCTTACAAGCCAGATAATTTTCTGTTGCTTTATTTCTTCCAACAGTTCCCTACTCTCTGAAAGAAAACAAAAATGTCCCCAGTTGAGACAAAAATAAGGGTAAAACCAAACCATATGGAGAGATAAGTTTCCTGGATGGGAATGAATACTTTATGTTAATATATGTGTATATGTGTATGAATACTTATAATGAATAACCTAAAAAGTACTACAAGATCCCATTTACTTCCCATATAAATATTCTGAAATTCCAAGACTTAGAAAAATGTTTTAGTGGAGTGCTGATGTTAAGCCTGCATGGTTTAATTAACATTATAAACTGGGAACTCTAGTGACCAGAACTTGATAATAGGACTCCAGACATAATCCAGAATTAACTGACAATTGCAAGGACCCTTCATCCCTCAGTCTAAAATAACGGGGTGGGGAACCAAACCCATTTCAGCACGAACAGAACAGCTATCTAAATTGATGTGCCTGCTTTCTGTTCATGAAGAGTTCCTTATCATTGTGTTTGGTTTCATGCTTAGTTTTTGCTATTGCCTTTTATTTTCAATGCCAGCTGCCTTTCAAGGAGTAGAAAGGTAGGGTGCAAATTTTTGCATAAACAAACAATTGCTACTATTCTTATATATTTGAAATAAACAATGGCCTAGAGCAGGCAGGAAAGAGATGCTTGGCAATCATAGAATAACAATGTCACTGATTTCATAGGGCTTTCATTAAACAAATTAGTTAATTCATGCCAGTCTTGTTTATTATTTTTACATTTGCTGTGCAATGCAAAGCAAAGCATTTCTGCATGGATCTTGAATAATAGTTGGTATTGCTGTTTATAGAAAGATATAATAAATATACAATCCCCCAACTGCTCATAAACATCTGTTACTTTGCTGTGTTCAAAGTAAAATTGTGGCAGCAGCACCAAAAACAGCTGTTGTTGCTCTAAGAGGGCTTTAAGTTGCAATGAATTTTACTTTCTTCTCTCCCGCCCCATCTTAATCATAAATGAAATTCTTTGTGAGCTTATGGTTTATGTTTTATCCTTTTAATGATTTACTTAATAGCTTGATTACTATTGAAACACACTGTAAATGCACACCGAAAACCATCATTGACAAGCAAGAAAATGCATATACCTGTATTGCCTACAGCTGGAATATTCATTTCAGGAAAAGCTGTAACCTTGAGCCTTGTGGGACAAGTCTTTAATGTATCTGAAAGCATTCAAGAAACTGGAATTAATACTGCTATATTACTTTGACTAAATGGCATTGGGAGTTGTGAATTTTTGATGTCAAACATCTTCCAAGGCAGAGTGCATGACTGATTATACTGTTGTTTTATATGATATGGTACATGATAGATATGATAACTGAATAAATTTACAACATAACAATACCTTTACTTGGACAAATTATTCCACACTTTCTGCAATTTCTTACAAATCACAAGACTGAAGTAATCTTTTATTGCTGACTCTAATTTCCTTTCATCAAAAAAGGATAGGCTCATATATATGACTTTTTAAACAAATCATATTTAGGGAATGAAAAGATATTAAAAATATTCAAAAACTGTTTGAATACGTATTTTTAATGTATGTTTATTTATTTATTTATTTATTTATTTACAGTATCTATATTCCGCCCTTCTCACAATGAAGGAGACTCAGGGCAGATTACAATGAACATATATATGGCAAACAACATACAATATTGACACACACAGAGGCAATTTTAGCATTTCCAGCTTCATGAGGGTATGCTCGATTCCGGCCACAGGGGGAGCTGTTGCTTCATCATCCACGAATGACACCGAGTGCTGTACTTCCACATTCCTTTCCAGGTGCTGCTGGCAGTTTTATGGTGTTGTAAATTAGTTAAATTAGCCTCCTGCATAGAGCATACCTAAATTTCCTAGTTGACAAATGCAACTGTCTTTCAGGCTGCTTAGATAAACAGCAAGCTGGGCTATTTAATGGGCAGGGGCTTAACCCGACCCGGGCTTCGAACTCATGACCAGTAGTGATTTATTGCAGCTGGTTACTAGCCAGCTGTGCCACAGCCCAGCCCTTTGATTAGAAGAATTGTGTTCTGACAAGAATGTTTGAAGTTATTGCTTGTAAAAAATTGTGTCATTGTTTTGTATGGAAAGTTGGATTTTCAGCACAAGAAATTATATTTGAATGCAGAAATAATATGTTTTGTAAAGAAAATGCTGTTTTCTGCATGAGAAATGCTGCAATTATTGATTTATTCCCCATAAAATTCACATATGGTTTCTTAGCATAGAAAACAGATGTCAATTTTGGATATAATAAGTCTTGAATGGCAAATTTTCTTCAAAAACGATTCAAATCTTCAAATGCGGTCTGCCATCATAGGTGTTTCAATGATACATACCATCATCATCATCATCATCATCATCAATAATAATAATATTAATAATAATTAAAAAAACATGATTGGTATTGGTAGAGCTATGCTCACTTTTCAGAGAAAAAACCCACAAGAAGTACATTACAACTACAGTGTTCCCTCACTACTTCACGGTTCACTTTTCACTGATTCGCTGTTTTGCGGTTTTTCAATAAACTCTAAAAGACTATTATAAATCATAAAAAATTACAATTTACAGCCTAAGGAAGGGAGGAAGGAGAAGCCGAAGGGAGAGAAAAGGAGCCCAAGCGGCAATGGGAGGAGAAGGAAGTGATTTATCAACACACGATTTGTTGATAAAGACTTAAAATAGCGTATAACTACTAAAATAATGTATAAATATTAAAATTAATATAGTGTCTCTACTTCGCAGATTTTCACTTATTGCGGGTGGTCTTGGAACCTAACCCCAGCAATAAGTGAGGGAACACTATATATATCAATGTATTAGGGCTGTGCGATCGATTAAAAATGTTTCAAAACTCATTACAAAATTAGAGGATTCCGGCATTCATTTCTAAAATGATTCTAAAGAGTCATTAGTGAAAATTTCTTTACTATAATGAGAGTAACAAAATTTTGTTACTTTTTCGTTACAGTAATTTCATAAGTGCAGAAACTTCAGGGGCTCCTTCCTCCCTCATTTTTACTGATATTGAGGTAGAATACATTTGCCACTGTTAGCCTATCAAGTTTCAGAACATTTCACTTACCCACATATGTTTGGGGAATTTTCAAAGTTTTTATAAACAACATTTTAAAAACTACAAGAGCAATCTCCTTGATTGGACCATTCCCCCCCACTTTCAGAAATATTTATACATCTACTGATTTTAGGGCTTTTAAAAAAGTTTTGACAAAAATATTTTTAGAAAAATCCACAACAGTTATCTCATTGAATGCCTCTCATATTAACCAATAGAGCTTCCATTCAGGGACTTCTTCCCAGCCCAGACATGTACTTACTAGAAGTATCAGTCAGTCCTCCTCTTTGCAGATTGAATCATTTATTGGAACTATGGATGGCTCTGCTATGAAGGGAAAATTGCTCTCCCCTATCCTGACTGGGGCTTTCTGATGCTGAACATAATTCTGAGAAATCTACTTTAGCGCAAGGCCTTTTGAATTCTCTGGCATAGGGCTCCTCACCTTCCCAAACTACATTTCCCAGAATTCTGTGATTTGTCAGTCTCTTTCCCAGTGAACTCTGCTTTTCCCCTGTGCTTCCTTCTCCTAATGGTGAGAGGCCATTAATTTAAAGAGGAAAGGCAGCCTTTTTGGCTTTGCTTTACTTCTTTGTGCTGAAAATGAAACCGATTTTAGGAGGCTTCTGAGATTTACAAAATTCAAATGAAAAAGTATTGGGTAAGTTTTGATTTTTATATTGGATATCACATCGTAAGTTCTGATGTGTGATTAAGGCACTCCCATTGTGCTCTAGCACTTCCTTCCCAACTTCCAGATGTGTATTAGAAAGTGTCACAATGGACATTGGTGCCCATTGTACTTTGGGTTGTCTAGCATTATGGATAAAATGAGGGTCAAAGTTAAAGGCAGATAAAAAATAAATCTTGTCATCTCATTTTAAAATGCATGGAGGAAACATATATAGCAAGAGCTAAAGAAAAGGAGAAGATCTATTTATTTGAAAGGTTTCATTGGCGGTTGCATTGTTTATCTTAAAATGTCTACAAATACAGATAAGGGAAAGAATATAAATGAGAAAAAAGAATGAGATTGCATCTTGAAAAAAGGGGGAGGGTAGAAGGGCAAAGAAAGCCCCTGATAGGGATCCAGCATGAATGCAGTGACAAGAGGCAGAGATCAGAAACACTCTCACACCATTACCCCCTCCTTACTCAAACCGGAGAAACAATGGCAACCCTGCTTCCTCACTTTTGTGTGTGACTGAGCAGAGTTAATCAGCAATGTGAGGGAGCCATTTCAGCTCAGGTCTTTACCATCTTTCTGAAAGACAGGAGGGAGGGGGCTGTTCTAATCTCACCAGGAAGGGAGTTCCTTAGCTGAGGGGCAATCACTGAGAAGGTCGCCTCTCTCGTCTCTGCCAAACGCGCCTGTGATGGAGGTGGGACCAAGAGCAGGGCCTCCCCAGATGACCTTAGTCTTCATGGTGGCTCGTAAAGGGAAATATGTTTGGATGGGTAAACTGGGCCGGGGCTGTTTAGGGCTTTATACGCCAAAGCCAGGACTTTGAATTGTGCCCAGTAGCAAACAGGCAGCCAATCTAGCTGACATAACATGGGAGATGTATGCTCCCTGTGTTCCACCCCAGTTATTAACCTGGCTGCCTCTTGTTGGACTATTTGAAGCTTCTGAACGGTGTTCAAAGGCAACCCCATGTGGAGCTTTAGCTTTCTGCTCAAGAAAGGGGTGATTGCTTTTTTAAAAAAATGAGTACCTAGTACAGTACTCAGTAATAGTACTCAGACTGAATCATGGATTAGTCATACCAGGGTTTTTTTTAGACTTATACATGAGTGTATAGAACATTTCAACACGTATGTTAAAACCATAATTGCATACCAAAAGAAATACTTGTATTCAAAGTGATTATATTTTTTATCCAAATGAAGTAAAAACACTAGGGAATGAAGATGCTGACTAATCTCCAAGTACAGCAGTACTGCAGGATACTTTTCTAATTCATGCATGCTTCACTTCATTCCAGATCCCATTTTGGTCCTCCTCCAGTGCTCTATTTATGGTTTCTTGCTCCTGTCAAACTCATCTTCTCACATTTGATTTACAGTTGGATGCTTATTCATCAAATTCCGTATGACAGGGATGTTACAAAATAAAAATCCCATTTCAATATTCAATTGAAAGAACCCTTCTCAAAGCAAATTCTTTAAAGTGAGAGATGTTTACTAAAAACTGTTAATATAAGTGACTACAGTTAATAAAGAAGAGGGGGGAAACCCTGTGTATTCAATTTGCAGCTCAATTTCTAGCTGTTGGCACTATTCACATTAGGAAATTGAATGTGGAAGCACTGTTATAATGTTGACTTCTCCCTTTAAAGAACATCATACTTTTTGTATTGAAGGCAATAGTTGATTGCCCAGTGTGAAATTTCTATACACCTGGAAGCTTCATGTCCCAGATAATACATTCATTGATATCATAGTAACACAATGCCACTTTGTCAAATGAAGGGCATTTTAGTTTTTAAGCTGACAAGCAAAGGTATGCCTGTGAACTGAAATCCTTTTCGTTTTGGGCCAGTGAACACCGTGCCTATCATTTGTCATTAACTATTTAGGATCTCTACAAATTAGGATACAAACTGACCTGATCTTCGTCTCATGGACTAGTTTGCTCTATACTGTCTTTTGCAGTTCCTGGATCCTAGTTTGAATCCTTTGCTTTAAAAAAAACCCGCCAAGATACAATTTTTTTTTTGAAATGTGCATGTAAAAAGCACTTAGAAAAATGAATTTTGGCAATAAATAGCATTTAAACATTGATCATCAAAATATTTTTTAAAAATACATCTTTATTGGGAAACTAAGTGAAACTGGTTAATAGGTGAACACATGCAAAAATGCCAAATGACAAGAAATTTGCCAAATATTACTAACTATATTGTCTCCTGCTGATTCTCCCTGAGTGGCAACATCTACATTTGTACTAACCTGCCACATGATAGAAATTATACAGAAATGTGGTAGATTCTGTAGAAGAATGTGTGGATTTCTGACTTCCAAGATACACTATCCTATCATGGGATTTTATTGGAAATATTTATTTAGAGATGCCTTGTCTTTACGTTCTATGGAAGCTGAGAGAATGCGGCTTGCCAAAGGTCACCTAGCAGATTTCTATCGCTAAGCAGGAATCAGAACCTTGGTTTCCAGGATTGTAGTCCAGTGCTTAAACAACAGCATTCAATGGCTCTCCCTGTACATATAACTTGAAATAAAACCCATTGAATTCAATGGAATTAACATCTCAGTAAACATACATAGGACTACTGCAAAGGCAGCACTCTTATTATCAGGTGACATCTCAGAATACAGCCCATTCACCTTTGGAGGGCCACAAGATTATCATGCCTGACATGGAATAAAATAGATAAGCCATTAATAATAATTTTAATCTTTAAAATGTGAAAGCAGTGAATGCAAAATGTTCTGAGAATAAAAAGGAACCAGTAAAGAGACTTAACAGCTGTGCTTTCTTTCATTACTAATTTTTAGTTCTAACATCCCACACGTTCCTTTTATTTAATTGTACTTTTAATCTGTGCACTCCTTTTCACAAGAGAATGCTTCAGCACATAGGAAGCAGCAACAGCACAATTGTTTTTTAATAAATACACAAGACTGATCTATTAGATTACATGCAGCACTGCAGCAGTCATGTAGGCATATGATTTAGGGCCTCATCATACTTGAGCATGTATCCACTTTAAACCCGGTTTCTGCCTCCTGCAGAATTCTGGGGTTTGCAGTTTGGTGAGGCCCAGGATCTGTCTGGCTGAGCTGTTTAAAGGCCATTCCCTAAAGTCGATTTAAAGTGGATCCAAACTCTATTGTGATGAAGCCCTTAGGAACACCGAGATGCAATAAAATGACTTTGAGTTTGGAAATAAGATTTCCATGTTCCAAATTCCTATTGATTAAACCTTTTGAGTTAACCTGTTTCTGATTTTTAAGATCAATCCAAGCAACCACTGTATAGTCAACAAACATGTAACAGTCTCCTAAAGCTCTTTTGTACATTGGCTTACTGCTTTTGGAAACTGGGCATGCACTGGTACTAAGAGTAAGATTCCTTTTTGTTTATTTTGTTCCAGATGTTTCTACAGTGAATAAAAATGCCCTAAGTGAAGTCTGAGTAGGTAGACAAGATTTTCCATAATATAAAAGAGTAAGGTCATCCCCACACATTACCTTACTGTGCATGTAATTTCCAATGTCCTACTACAAAACAGAACAAAATGCCAAAAAACCCCATCTCCATAGATTCTGTGTCCATGGAATCAACCTTCCATGACTTATAAATATTTTCAAAAATCCAGAAAGGAAACCTTGATTTTTGCCATTTTGTATAATGGACACCATTTTACAATGCTGTTGAATATCATGGGATTTGAGCATTCACCCATTTGGGAATCCATGAGGGAGGGGGTCCCAAAACTAAACCTCAATGGCCAACTGTAGAGCCACATTCTGGTTGAAATATGCATCTACAACCCTGAGCAGAAAGGAATACATTTTCACTTTGGGATTTTTTTTGTCTCTAAGTGGGTCTTGAGTAAGGATAGATTATGGCAAGATGATCCATACACAGTGTGGATGGTCAGGAAATTGAGATAAAGCAATCATAAATCAGCCAGTTTTATCTCCTCTACTTGGCTTTCAAAGTAACTCTGTCCTTAAAGGCACGATATTTCATAAATCACTTCAAGCAGACTCCAAAAGTCTGATCCCAAAAAGAGTGGTTCTTTTTGCTTTATTTACAAAGTGTATATAGCACTTTGAAAATAAAACAGACTGCAGCCAGGAAATCAGAAGACGTTTACTTCTAGGGAGGAGAGCAATGGCCAACCTTGACAAAATAGTGAAGAGCAGAGACATCACACTGGCAACGAAGGTCCGCATAGTCAAAGCAATGGTATTCCCCATAGTAACCTATGGATGCGAGAGCTGGACCATAAGGAAGCCTGAGCGAAGGAAGATAGACTCTTTTGAACTCTGGTGCTGGAGGAAAATCCTGAGAGTGCC
This sequence comes from Anolis carolinensis, assembly GCF_035594765.1. Taxonomy (NCBI): domain Eukaryota; kingdom Metazoa; phylum Chordata; class Lepidosauria; order Squamata; family Anolidae; genus Anolis; species Anolis carolinensis. The sequence goes on along the minus strand of NC_085842.1, from coordinate 255,674,522 downwards.
TTGGACCACAAGAAGATCCAACCAGTCCATCCTCCAGGAAATAATGCCCTGCTGCTCACTGGAGGGAAGCATATTAGAGGCAAAGCTGAAGTATTTTGGCCACATCATGAGGAGACAGGAAAGCTTGGAAAAGATCACGATGCTGGGGAAAATGGAAGGAAAAAGGAAGAGAGGCCAACCAAGGGCCAGATGGATGAACGGTATGCTTGAAGGGACTGGCTTGACCTTGAAGGAACTGGGGGTGGTGACGGCCAACAGAGAGCTCTGGCATGGACTGGTCCATGCGGTCACGAAGAGTCAGAGATGACTAAATGACTGAGGAGCAGCAGCATATAGCACAACCTTAAAGGCATGTCTGATCTCGGCTTCCGCTACACGACATAGCTTGCATTCCTTCAATGTTACTCCCCTCTATTGCATTAACTCATGAACTACTGTAACTTCTCTTCACCTGCAGCTTAAACTAAATGCTGTTTTCACACAAACATCAAAAACACTGACATGGATTGATATCCAAGCATCCATCCCAAACAAAATAAAACAAAACAAAACAAGAGAATTGTGCCAAGAGAGCTGAGAAGAAAGGAAGAAGACAAATAAATTGCCCCCTTACTCCAATCTTCAGACTATAATCTAAGTCCAGAAATAAGTTTTTGTTTCTTCTCTTCTTGGATTTGTCTCTGGATAAAACAAACATTACATGAAGCTGTCTAAAACATCAATATAGCCTTGCTTGACCACAGAGCTGTCAGCTTCTTACTTGGTTTTTCTCCTACCTGCTCTGATCCTACCAAGGGGACCTAGAAATGCATCTTATTATTTTGTCATGACTGCTTTGTTAAACATTACATTAAAAGGTAAGCTTTGGGGGGTAAAATGTAGTAGTGAATTTCATGTTGAGAACAGATCATTAACTTCAAATACATTTTGAAAAGATCATTTAGATCAAAAAGAAAAAAAATGTCTGGAAACAGCAAAGAAGCCTTTGGTGATTTAAATGAATGGTGGCTGCAGTAGTTTGGAGCCCTCCCTTTGATTATTGCATCTGACAGGTCAGAATCTCCATAGACTAGCTTGACTTATTTGCTCTTCTATCTCCTTTCTTTTGAACACACATCAGAAATTGAATTAGACATACATTTCATATTCTTGCATGCTGATTGGGACAACACTTGCTCAAGAAAGATTTTCAAAAACATCTGATAGAACGAAAAACTGACCTGATTCAGTTGCTCATTTTCCATCTGCATATTAAGGTAGCTAATTAAAGCAGCTCATAAGTTTCAGTGTTTGATTTTCTCACAACTTTAGTAACTAATAGCATAGGACTCCAAACATGAAGCTTTTGTAAATATGTTGCTTAAAAGTTTGCTATTTTTACAAAATTGTTAACATTTCCTTGATAATGTGTCTCCTTAAACATGACACTGAGAAAGCTGCTGTAGTGTAAGGTAGAGGTGGGCAAATATAGATGCAACCACAATGCCATTCCTTTATAAAAAATATTTTAAGTTAGAACCAGAACAAAATGAATAGCAAATCGGAAATGTGAGGATCAAGTTAATTAATATAGGCTTTTCCTCAATAGTTCCGATAACTTGTGTTGTACAAATATTGATTTCATTTCAAAAGTAAATCCTTTATTCTTATAACAAGAGAAACATGAGAGAGACAGAGATATGACACTTAAATTAAAAAGCAAACTGAAGTGGCCTGCTTTCTACATGTAAAATCTAAAGCTGTGTGCACATGGCTTTTCAAAATTGCTCATCTTGTTTGCAGACAGCAAAACTAGAAAACCCATTTTAGCAAATTTCACCAAAAAATTGCCAACGCTTTCTGTATATTGCTATCGTATGTTGCTGCTCCTGTACCTGAAATTGAGAGCAGCATGACCATATACCCCATATTTTGTGTATAGGGTTCAGCATCTTCAATAGCTCTTTTAAAATTCAGAGTACCCCAGCACCTTGACAAACATTTACAATAAAGTAGGACCCTGTATCAATTGGATCGGCACTCATTTTTAGACATTTCCTATGTTATGCTTCTACCAGGTGTCTACCATACAGTCATATGGTGTCTTCTCTAGACATTTTCTAGATCTTCCACCACAACTCTATGGCATGCTTCTACAAGACGTTTATTCTATAGGATTCACCACTACCTGCAGTTTTATATACTTACATGGACTCCTGGAATGTATTACCCATGAATTTGAGGTGTGTATTGTACTCCATAATGCAGTAGGTTCAGTGTCATAGTGGGACATTGTGTGGATAGGGATGACCCAAGACATTTTGAGGACTGGAGCAAGTTGGCATATTGCATTATATACCCAAAAGTCAACTGGTCTAACAATTGAGTGGCTCTAATTTAAACCCTAGTGACAGGATTACATCCTCTGCTGGATGACCCAGTGCACTTGTTCCATAGCAGTAGTCAGACTCTTTCCTGCTGTATGTTTAGGGTAACAACAGAACTTCAAAATGTTATTTTGTTGAATTATACCTCCCAGAATTTCAGGGACCATATTGGCCTGGAAATTCCATGGACTGTGTTTCAAAAATGTAAGTTTCTCAAACTTTGGGTGACATGAATTATTCCCAACAGTTTTGTGAAAGTGAAAGAAAGTCAATGATATTGAAACACTCTAAAGAAATTGTTTCTAACCTGCCATGATTTTAACAATACCAAGGCAATTGGAAACTAGGGAAAAAATGCAGTAAACACATTGCTTTTGACAGATACATCTTGAAAATGTGCAGTTGGATCGTGGCACTGATTTTGACTGGTGATGAGCTAGGATAACTGACAAATATAGCCGGGCTCATCTTGTCCAAAACAATTCATTTTACAAAGAGCGGCATATATATACATTCAAAAGAGGCTTCTTGTTAAAACTTTCTAGCTACTTCCCCCCTTCTCTCACAAAAAAATCAGTTGTTTCAAGAACAATTCATTGTGTAACGGATTCTTACAAATTGTGTTTTAAACAAGAAAATCCAATTGTAACATAGAAGAGATTTCACAAAGCAAATAATGGATATTCGGATACTGTTAAAGTAAGATTACTTTATAGGTATTTCTGCAAGTGCATGTGAAAAGGTAGGTCTCCAAGTAAATAGCAGGTAATTACCAGGAAAGTAAATATCATTTGTTTTCTTCAGCTCTAGAGAGAGAACTGATAGGTGGATTTTGATTGTACATGTTGTATATGTGCATCCAATAAAGCCAGGGATAAAATCCCAGGCTATAAAGAATTTATACAGTCAATCTCCCCAGAAGGTTACCTATCATTTTGGGTAAACGGGGCATTTGTTCAAAATAGTTTGTGTTATGAAAATGATAGGATATGTTTTGAAAGAGTAACTCAAACAACAGTTGGAATTGAGACATTTGGAAAGTGTTTAGAAACTTCGGTTGTTACAAAGACCCATAACCATAGTAGTAACTGGGGCTTGTTATTGAGACCATACAGCTCCCATTGGCTGCCAGCCTATTTCAAATACAGTTCAAAGTGTCTGTAGCCTATAAAACCCTAGTAGACAGCTATGACTGGTGGACACACAGGTAGTAGTTACCCCAGATTTTGGAATCCCCTTCTTTGTGAAGCTAGAATGGGCCCCTTTATTGTCTTTTTATTATCAGACAAATATTTGTTTAATCCAACAGAAAATTAAGAACTGAAGATTTTTAAGAGAAAAGCTTTTAATGTTGGAATTTTTGTATGTTTTTAATCCATACTGTACTCAATTAAATTTCAGTACCTTTTTAAGTCTCAGTTTTGGTGAGTTGAAATAAAGATAATAAAAAGATGATGTATGCAATTTTGTGTGTTATAGAACGAATTTCCCCCTACTTTAAAAAAAGATCTCAGGAAGGGAAATATTGCAATGAATATGGAAGAAAATGAAGAGGAAAGAAGTGGTGAACATTTATAGAGGTGATAAAGGCCAGGGATGTTACATTACTTACAATGTTTTCCCTCTGTAATGAAAGAGGATATCCTGACTTACCAATAAACCTGTTATCAAAAATAATCTCTCCCACCCGCAATATTTTTTGCCTTACAATTTCTTGTGTGTGTTTGTGTGATAATGTGATGCCTCATGGGCCTTGTAGTCCTGTTCCTAGTGCTATCGTGGCAGATGAAGATGAAAACATGGGGTTTTCGCCGGTTCAACAAGAGCCGGAGTCCTTTCACCTGCCGGATGTTGATGTTTGTCCTCAAGAATTCAGTAAAAAAGACCTTGGGCATTCCTCGCCTCCGTTTCCCAGGAGGGAATCTTACTCTAGAGACAGAGGAGTCAGAGAAGCAAATCGCAGGAGTTTACGGATCGCTGCCAAACAACAGGCTGATTAGGCCTGCTTCCCTTGGGAAATTCTAAGGAGTCTTGCATCTGGACAGAGTTGGGTTTCGCTTCTCGTTCTCTAGGGAAAGAGATTGTTGGTGGGAAAACGAGACCCAATATAGGTGTTTGACGAGGGAGATTCTTTGCGGAGTCAACAGAGCTGCTTCAGGAGTGAGATCGTGTGTGGACTTCGTAACCCCAGTTCCTTGCTTCCCGGATCAAGAATTCAAGTACTGCCTTGCTTTGCTGTTATCCACGGACCTTGTTCCAAGATTCACTGTTTGCCTTGTTTCTAGTCACGGACCTTGTCAAAGAACCAAGTCTATTTCCAGCCTTGTTGTCAAGCTTCATTGGACTTCTAAGACTCTGACATTTCCACACACTATTGCTTGGCAATAGTGTGTGTTTCGGTATTGGATAAAGAACTTTGAACTCTAATATCATTTATTGGACAATACATTTTTGGACTATATTTGACCTCATTTGAAAGGTCTGCTTCTGGACTATATTCTTCACTTGTTTTTATTGCTTTTATATATTTCCTTAATAAAGATATTAGATAGAGATTGGCCTCCGTGTATGGTTCTTGGTGCCCAGCTGCCAGGGGTCTGACAGATAAGCATGTTTGCAAAAAAAAAACAAAAAAAAAACCCCAGCAATATTTGATATTCCATATTGCATTGACAGAGTCATAAGTTAGATTTACAGGTTGACAATTACTCTGTATTCACTATACCTATACAAATGGTTTATCGTGGGATGTTTCCTGGGTTCATCTATACTAAATTAATGAAGTCTGATACCACTTTAACTGCTATGACCCAATAATTCTACAGTGTAGATTCTCTCTGGGTACCCCTCCAGACAGGCCCAAAACATGGAACCTATCTCCAAATGACACCTCAGGTAAATCAGAATTAATCCAGAGAAACCTGGAATTTCCCAGATTGATACAGATTAATAAAACACCTGGAAACATCCAGATCTTAAACTAAGGTCTGGATTTTTCCAGATGACGGCCCTGTGGGGAATGACTCCCAATATAGCAATCCCAATTTTTTGGGCTCGAAGAGCCCAAAGGAACAGGATGACACCCACCCCTCCTTTCTGAGCCCCCCTTTTCCCCCTTCTAAAGTTACCTGAGGGGCCTGTTGGCAATTAAAGCCCCTCTGGAGAGAGCTCCTGGCACTCAAAAATGATGTGTCAGGAGGTGGGGAGAGGGAGCTTTTGGAGGTGTCTGTGCTGCCGCTAGGCCCCTCAGGTAAGTTTTGGAAGTGGGGTTGACCTGGAGGGCATGTAACCCCCCCCCCGAAAGCCCAGGGTTTGGGTTGGGGGTGGGAACTAAATCTTGGGAGGAACTGGGATTTAATATCCCAGTTTATTCCAGAATTTAGCTATGTCTGGAAGGGCACTTAGTTGTAACAAAGTTGATGATGTTGAATATAGGCTAAAACCTTTGCATAGAAAACACTGCAGCATTTTTTTTCAAACATGCTGTTTTTCCACATAATATTCTTTCCACAAAACACTGTGTATCATGTTTTTAAATAAATGAAATTATCACAGAAATCTGAAAAATCTTCAGAAGTATGTGAAAGTTCCCATAGTCTTGATTACCCTTGAACATTTTCTTTAAAAAATTCTTTCCTGTGAGGAAAAATAAATAAGCAAACAGTGAAATATCTAGCTAAAAAAGATTAGGGACACCCAAACTTTATTAGAAAAATGCACATGTTCAAATCTCATAGCATATGGAAGAAAGATAACAAAACATTATCTGAAAAGTGTGAAGAACAATTAAGTCATCCAGAAAGACCTAACAAGATTTTGATTTTTCTCTTTACATTTTTGTGGTAAACTTTATAGTGGTGAAATGTAGCTAACAGACTTAAAATGCTTGCCTTTGTAGTTCACTATGTTTATATGACTGTGCATAGAACAATCAGAACATTGAGATAATTAGACAACTCATGAATTCTCCTAAGGCTATAGCATCAAAGGACTAGTTTAGGACACATAAGAAACGGAGCAAAATAATTTGGTATAAGTAATATGATAGAGGTGTTTGTGAGATATATGCTCCTCAACCTAATGGAGTTAAAGACCCAATTTCAGTAGAAGCTATTGTGTTTTCTTACACCACTGCCTCTTTGCTTTTTTGTATTGTTGCAGGTCTTCATTTCTGACTTATGGCACCCCTAAGGGAATGCTTTCATTAATATTTTTTTTTTTTTAGCAAAAGGGGTTTGTCCATGTGTTTCCATGTCTCCAGAGTTGTAGTCAAACAATGAAATCACGATACCATGCAGTCTATTATCCATAGAGTTAATATACACTTTATAGATAATATCTGGGTTGTATGGGACTGGATTGTATCAGGTTAGATATTGGAATTAAAATTCCTCCTATATATTTTGATAACATTTATCATGGTCTCTGGTGTCTTTTTTCTCATTAAGAATTCTGAATCATTTCTCAAATTTAAATATATTTGGGTAATAAAAATTCAAATCTTCTTTCATATGCTTGAATTTAATAATGAAATATTCACAAGAATGTGAATATGTTTGAGTTCAGATGATTCCTATCTGAAGATTAAGTGTAAGTGATGTGTTTGGTTTTTTTGGCATTATTAGGGTCCCTGATAATTGGAAGGCATCATCTATTCATGGATGTTTCTGTGAATGTACATAGGCATGCCCTTCAGTCCTACTTGCTCAGAAGATCTGGGACTGAAAAGACTGAGAAATGGGGGAGTTGAGCTTGCATGTCCATATCTTCATTTTAGTTATAGCCTTTACATGAACAGGCCAAACACCTTCATAAAGCTTATGCATGTGAGGAAGAAAATAAGGACAAGGCTTTCTGAACCATCAGTGCTAAGATATTGCTTTCATTATCTTTCCAATAAAAGTAGTTTTTATTATGACAATGAAGGACAGCTGTGGTAACCCTAGACTAAAAGATTTATAACATCTCAAGAATAGTGGTGACTCAGCCATCATATTCAGAAGGTGATATGGGTGGTTAGCTGGGAAGTGGGGAGACAATTCAGAAAAGGAAAAAGCAGTTGCTTATGGGCCAGAGAAAGAGAGGGAAGGCACAGATAGAGGTCACTTGCACATTCTTGTCCTGGAAGACTAGACCACCTGCATCTTCATTGCCTAAATTGTCCCTGTCCCATAGGGCCATTTGTAGGGAGTGGCTTTTTGGATGGAGTGTCAAGAGATAGACAATAGCTTCCTGTGATTCCTCTCTGCACAGACACTTCTGTCTGTAAGCCATGCTTAAGCACATGTGTGCTGCTAACAGGATGCCACCCAGTAGGCACAGCTATTGCACATGTTATTTTCTCAATCTGCACATCTGGAACATAAAAGAGAAGTTGTCAAGATTTATCAGTACCATTACTTTCCCTTCTTCAGCAAGATATTTAACAGCAGGCTTCAATACCTTGACTTGGGTCTATATAAAACTACATGATCATAGTGCCATTATTCCACTTTGGCCACCATGGCAACATCCTGTGGAATTCTTGGGTTTGTAATTTAGTAAGGCTTAAGAACTCTCTGTCTGAAAATTCTTAATGCTTATCCTTAAATGGTAAATTCCAGGATTCCATATGATATTTCCACAACAGTTAAAGTAGAATAATAATATTATAACAATGTAGTGTAGTTCATTGTTTATAAGAATTCAGACTGGGTTGTTCACCTATGAGAGGTGCTATACCTCAAAGGGCTTATCTATATTAACCAAAAATCCTATACTCACCATAAATGGCTGCTGTCTGCCTTCATAATACAGAGCAGCTTCTGGCGAGTATCATGGGGTTTTTGTTTAAACTGACTGTGAGCATATCTGCAATGACCATTTAATGCAGCTCGAAGCCAACTTTAAACTATGGCTGCTACAAAATACATATTGCCAAAATGTGCTTCATTGTGGATTAAAGGGTTTAAAGCACATCAAGCCAAGTCAGGGGAAAATCTGAGTTACACCCCATAATGTGCTTCCGCAAGCCTTAAATCTAAACCACACTGCATGGCAAAATCAGCTCTGCAGAATGCAAAATGCATTGTAGACACCCTGCACTGAAGAACACTTTAAAAATCAAAAAGAGGTGTCTGGGGTTACTGAAAAACACCTCAAGGGCATAGCTGTGTAGCAGGGGGCAAACTGACCTCCTGGGATAGGCAATTAACTATCTTCACTGCAAACTTTTGCTTTCTCTTTCTTTCCTATCTCTTAAGCCTCCAGAGTGCTGGTGTTCATGTTGCCTCCAGAGTGCAGGTACTCAACTGAACCGGGGGGGGGGGGGATATGCAGCTTCTGGAATTGGTTTGAGGCCACTTTCCATGGTTTATAAAATGAGCTTCCTGGACTCAAATGTGTTCTAGACATGTTCAGCCAATATTCTGTGCATTGACACCAGTTTCTCCCAAACCAGTTTCAAATTGACCTAAGTGGTCAGTCTAGATGTAGCCTTGTGTCTCACTGGGGATACTCCAAAGTTTGCTAGATATTCCACAGTGTCCTGGAGCTTCAGGGTGGTTTGAACTGTGAAATCAGATCAGATTCAGGATGAGCTGCTGTCCAGATTAAACACCAGTGCATCACCCGTTCCCTGCACTCATCAGTAGAGGGAAAGGGACTGGATTGTGCCCTTGTTGTTGCTATGAATCCTAGCCAGTCACAAAATTTCATCTGAGCTTCTGGTCATTGAAGGCACTTCTGCTGATATTAGAACTGGGTGTCTATGCAACCAGCAAGTAGGAGGGCAGATCACCCCCTTCTTCTTGCTGGTAGTGGAGGTACCCTATTGTAACCTCAGCAGAGGCACTTGCAATGACTAGAAGCTGAGGAGGAGCTCTGTGGCTGGTGACAACATGGAGCAGGTGGAACAAAGCATAGTGCATTTGTTCCCAGGCCATCTAGGTTCCGTGTAGGATTCCACAGGATGTTGCCAAAGATTTGGCTGATCCAGAACAGATTTACACTGGATAAACTGGCTAATGTAGATGAGCCCTAGCTCAAAACCTTTGATTAATTATGAATTCTTTGTTTCAAGATTGCAACATTAAACCCATTGAGTGACTTTAGCAAGTCACACTCTCTCAGTATCAGAGGAAAGCAATGGTAAATCTTCTGAACAATCTTGTAAAAAAAAAACCCACACACATCTTAGGATTGCCATGGGTCAGAAATGACTTGAAGGCACACAACAATAACAACATCAACAACAACAATAATAACAAAAGTAAATTGGAAACTATATTACTGTTTGTGCTCATCCTGCACAGACTGGAAGCCATCATTCTTTATGAATGTATGGATTATGGATGACCCAGACCTGTGATTTGGAGTGCCAATCATCTCACAAAACTGGCATGAATAATTTTAGCCGCTATATCATTTAAGAACTTGTAATCTTATGCAAAAATCCATTATCAATCTTAGAAGTAGTATTATGAACTTTGGGTTTTTTTTTTATCTTACAGGGTTGTGCTTTGTGTTTTGCCAATGTTTTATAAAACTGATTTGAGATATTTCTGAGAGAGGTCCAGGAAAATGTTACCTAAATACCAGCTAGTAAACTTCATTTTATCTAACACAAACCAATATATTAGAAAGAATACAAAAAATAATGAGTTCCTTAATAAGAGAGTCAGGAATGTAAGATGCTGTTCATGCACTGTAGTATTTTGTCTCCTCTTCCTATACTGGCTCCACTTCACTTGAAGCACATCATGAAAACAACCATTCTGGGAGATTGCCTTTCAGCTCCCTGATGACCACACAGGCTCAGAAAAGAAATATTTATGAACGCTATGATCATGTGACATGAATCATTTGTCTTGCATGATTTTGAACAGTTTTCAGAAAGTGTAAACAAATGGGAACAGCATATCGTAATGAGGAATTTGAGATTTTGTTCTAACATTGAAGATTCTTTGTTCTTAAAAATCGAATCTTCAGATATGAACAACCCTGGAGGGGAAAGGGTGTTGCTTTCATGATTTAGTCCCCACAACCTACCATGTCAGTCGTTTGAGATAATTTGCACACAGATTGTTTCAAAGCCACAGCTTTCAAAGCTGCTTGGTTAATGTCACCAATGAGGGTAGAAAATAGAGGAGACTGTAGGATAGGGTGAGAGAAAAAAACCCTTTTATAACACACCATAATTTTCTTTGATGTTAATTAAAAATATCTGAAACACTTGAGATATAATTAAGAGGAAAACAACAAATACTCTAGCCTAGCGCAGAGATTATCTGTGAAATAATCATCAGCAACTTAATGGGCATTGTTTAAGCAAGGAAATATGTAAAGCAACGGAAGGCTTTAGAAGATTACATGAGAAACTAAAGCCTTATGCCAGTTACATCGGTGAGTGATTTACATCAATTAGGAAATGATGTTTTCCTCATTTGTTAATCCAGAATAATGATGAATAAACATGTAAGGATGAAGAACTTGAATCAATGTATATATTGTGGCTGGCTAACACATTATTAAGGCAAGACAAATCTAAATGAGATGCTTGTGTTATGTTATTTGGGAAAAGATGCAATGTCAGTTGATAGGAAGTAAATAGTAGGGGATGAAAGTTGCCCTCACATCTTGCCTGTGGATTACCCACAAGACAATTGGCAAGGGGGAGCATAGTGTGTGCCAATAGGCCACATATAGCCCTACTTTTGTGGTCTCTGAAGTCCCCAAGCCCCTAAACTCACCACCATTTTGCAAACCTTTGCCCCAAATAATGCAAAACACATTCATGATTGGGAGAAGAAGGGGTTGTCCCTGACCTCCATGCCTTTACCTATCTTATACGAAAGGAGATAGGATGCTTGACTATATGGGACTGTTTTCTGATCACATTTAAAGCCATCAGTGTTTTCCATTTAAAAACAATAACCACTTATTCAACACAACACAGAATAGGCTATATGTCACATTGACTACCTCATCACAGTAGAGCATGAATCCACTTTAAATCCGCCTTCTGCCTCCTACAGAATTTTGGGGTTTGTAGTTTGGTGAAGCCACTTGTCTGGCTGTGCTGTTTAAAGCCCCCTCCTTAAAGTGGATTTAAAGTGGATTTTAAATGGATCCAAGCTCTAGTGTGATGAGGTCTTCAGAAATCTATATATTTATGGTTTTAGAGTGCATTATGCACAAAAATCACTGCATATATTTCTTAAAAATGAGCACAGATATGATCTATAAAAAAGAGGCATATATCCATTAACAAATCCCAGTAATACAACCATTTGGAAAATGCACACAATAATATGTGTATACAGATTTGCCTTTTCTTAAAAAAAGATTCCATCTGGAACCAGCACAGATCAGACTGAAAAATGAAAAAGGAGGAATATCTCTAAGAGCACCTTTGAGGCAACACAGTGACAGATCTATCCATTCTTATTGCAACCAACCCTCTGGTAAAATATAACCAGCTTTCTTTCTTTTTTTAAATGCACCATTTTGACACACATAGACATGAAGAAAGAAAATGACCTTTTTGATTAGAAAAAAAGCAATTCAAACATCCATGGGTTAATTGTTGAAGAACGGAAAACCACTTAAACCCCTTAAATACGTATTTCAGCAATGTCCTTGTAAACTTGTTTTATCGATTTCATTTTGTTGTGCCTTTATACATCATTAAAATATGGTGGAATTTTAAGTACCACATGGGGCCAGGGTGGGCATCCATAGGCGCTCTTGCCAACATTTCTAATTAGTTTTTACGTGAGTAAATTGTGCATTATGTTGAAGGGCATGTTAAGAAATTATGCTGCTCTGTGGCTTTTCAAGGTAAGATTTTCTCCATTAAGAGCTATCTTCACACTACTTCTATACTCTGTTGTTACTTGACTAAATTAGTCCTAGAATTCAGATTTTCAGACATATGGCAGGGAAAAAAATGTATGTGAAAATGAGCTGGAGACCAGCGTGGATTTCTCTCCAGCAGCTGAGAATGAAAACAGCTGTTTTTAATATTCTATATTCTTTGCAAAATGTGAGGCTGTGGGATGCACCAGATGTGATGGTAATATCACATTCCTCATAACCCTTGCCAGAAATTGTGGCATTTACACAGAAAGGCATTTTCCAGTAGCACAGGAGACAGCAATCTGCTCACTGGCTGTATCTTCGCTTCTGAGCAGGAAAAAAAAGGTTGCTTTCAGTAAGGAACATGTAACCTGCCATTGTCACTGTCACCTTTGCAGCTATGGCTATAATACTGACTGTGTCAGAAAGTATGAAGGAAATTAATGGAGAAAGAGACACTTTTACTGAAGGCAAAACGACATGTCATATTTTGGTGATCCCAATTAGCACCCAGCTGAAGCAAGGGAGATGTCTATATAAGAGGCAGCCAGCTGCCATTTTTCTTGAGATAACCCTACACACTCAAACTCACTGTGAGATGCACACTGACAAGTTTTTTGCAGTGATTATCCCCATGTAGGCAGAAAGCAAATAATAATAACATGTCTAGAATGCTGAGCGAATGCAATCAACTAGTGCTAAAGTTTTTCCCCCAAGTGTTCACTTCAGATTATTGTTTGTGTGTATGCAAGAAATGGAAGTGAAGGGAGAGTGTGGTGAAAAACTAGAACTTCAGAAAAAGGTTTTACAATCTCTTGGCTTATTTTTCTATGTATAGGGAATTGTGCACAACTGCAGATCAATTACAAGGTGGATGTTGACTACTTCATTGCATGCATTCTGAGCAATTGGTTTTCTGACATCTTGTAAGGTTTGAAAAGCCCACACAGCATGTTTGCATTGTTGCAAATATAAATATAAAACCAGATGTATGATATACCTAGTAATACTTCATTATTGCCTAGATGGTCTGGATGCAAATCCCTTCCCCACCCCCAATGATTTTAAGAGCACACTTAATTTGTGTAGTGCTTCACATTTTATTAAGGTTGTTCTGATACATTTAATGTATGAGTTAGGTCATTGTGACATCATTGTGGCAAGAACACAATTATTCCCAAATGAAGAAAATAAATAAATAGCAAATACTTGGAATAATCTCTCTCAGGGCTTTTCCATACTGGTTAAAAGCTTTTTGATTTGGCAAGTGTTGTTGCTGACAATTTATAATATTAGTAGAACTTTTAAAATCCACTGTAGGGGTTTTCTTGTCCCATGATTTTCCAATACAGGCCAGGGTAAATGTCACACATTTATACCCATTCTCTAAGTTCTTCTTGGTATACTTTTAGATGGTCTTCCTGATGACATAGAGAATGGCAGGATTTTAATGTAGTAGGCAAAAGTAATTTTTGCGCCCCCCCCCGTGGCGCTGGGGGGCGGGGCTGCATGGCGCGGGGGGCAAGGCCGCATGGTGTGGGGGTGGGGCCGCATGGCGCGGGGGGCAAGGCTGCATGGCACGGGGGTGTGGGGCTGCGCAGGGTGGTGTCAGGGCTGCGGGGCATGGGGCGCATGTCAGCAAGGCTCAGGCCATGGCAGGAAGGGCCAGGCCGCGGCATGGCCAGGCCGCACGGGCCGGGAGGCATGGCGAAGCCACATGGGCCAGGAGGCAGGGCCAGGCTGCACAGGCCGCATGGTGGGGGCAGGCCGCGCAGGCTGCATGTCGACAAGGCCCAGGCCACGGCAGCAAGGCCCAGGCTGTGGCAGCAAGGCCCAGGCTGTGGCAGGAAGACCCATCCCGAAGGTGAAGGAGGCGGGGGGTGGCCTCGATAGTGCCCCTGGGATGATGGAGCCACAGGCAAATGTCTAGATTGCCTGGTGGTTGGACCGCCTCTGTTTGTCAGTGATGTTCATCTTCTCATTGTAATTCCTTTGACCTGGTTGTGGCAAAAATGAAGGGTACTGGAGAAGGGCCGTGAGGGTATTGAACGTAATTAATCAATCACTTTATTTATACCTAGCCCTATCTCAAAAACTAGGATTTAAGAACTTCATGTGAGGGATGGTTAGGATGGAGGGAAACCTTGTTCATATCACAATATAATAATATCTCAAAGGTCATGGAGTTTTTCCAATTGACTTTCCTTCCCTTGTTATCTTTTCAATTGAACATTTCTTTTCCTCTTCTTCCTTCAGTATTATAAGGTAAATTAGGAAAGGTATGATAGAGGGGATGTGGATATTTGCAGAATAGCATTGGGATAGATGTAGAGTTCATGGAGAGGATAGCAAGGGGATAGAGGGCATTAATGCTAGCATCAGAGCTTAAGCACACCTCAAGTGGGAGAAAAGGGCAGCTGAGAAGAAACATGAAGATCTATGATATAGCAGGCAACAATCAAGACTAACACTTATCAAAATGAATGGGCAGTTTGGTGTGTGTGTGGGGGGGGGATCAGTGGTATCTATCCCAAAATAGTGATTCATGGCTAAAAGTTATTATTCTACCTTGTATAATACTATAAGGCAGCTGCTCCCAAACCTTGGTCCTCCAGGTGTTTTGGACTTCAGCTCTCAGATGTCCCAGACAGCTTGGCCAACATTTAGGAAATGATATGAAATACAAAATATCTAGAAGACTAAAGTGTTGGAACAACTGCTATAGAGTATTAGAGATTCAGAATGTATAGGATGTATTTCAGATATAGCTTGAGGCTCTCCTAATCATGTTGGTCCCTCTCTATCCTTTCTCAAAAGCTCCATTTTAAACATATTGTCCTCTCAGGATTCAGCCACAATCTGGAATGAAACGACTGTGTCTGTTCACTGCTGTAGTCAGCCAACCAAACCCTTCTCTGTGATACTATAGTTGTAATTAAGAATTTACACACACTTTCTCTTAATGTAGAATTTGGGTTCCACCTTTGATTGGCTAAACTGAAAAGTTGACTATTGTATCAAAATAATAACCTTTTCAGGCTCGGACAATATACCCTGAATAAGTAACACTGTGTTTCTGATTGTTCCTTTCAATTTGACATTTTTAAAGTATGTATTTTATCACCACCCATTAAGTACTTAAGTTATTATACTTCTGCAAACTTTAGGATTCCCTAAACATTAATGGTAAAACAGCTATAATCCAGGATTTGATCAGGGATGAAAGGGCGGATCTGGCCTGCATCACCAAGACCTGGTTGGACGAGCTGGGGGGGGGTGAATCTCTCCCAGCTGTGTCCTCCGGGTTTCGAGGTGCAGCAGCAGGCCAGGCCCGGGGGGCGGGGAGGAGGAGTTCCGGTGGTATTCCAGCAGTCCATCTCCCTGGTCAGGTGTGTCATCCCGCAATCATCTTGAAATCCACTTGAAAATGGGAACCCGGGACAGCTTGGGGATTCTGCTGGTGTACTGTCCACCCCGTGACACAGCAGTCTCTCTGTCAGAGCTAGCAGAGGTGGTCTTGAGTGTGGTGCTGGCTTCCCAGCTCTTGGTAGTGTTGGGAGATTTCAACATTCACGCAGAGGCCACCCAAATAGGTGCAGCTCAAGATTTCATGGTTGCCATGATGACCATGGGGCTGTCTCAAGTAATATCAGGGCCCACTCATCAGGGTCACACACTCGACTTAGTCTTTGTTACGGACAGTGGAGTGGTTGGAGTGGAAGAGCAAAATATTCTTCCATTGTCATGGTCCGACCACCATCTGATCAATTTAAGACTAACCGTGACTTCTAACCTCCGCAGAGGTGGTGGACCAATTAAGATGGTCTGCCCCAGGAGGCTAATGGATCTGGATGGTTTCCTGAGGTCTCTTGGGGATCTTCCTGTCTTAGAGGCTGACGATCCTGCTGACGTCCTGGTGACCAGGGCGCTAGACACGATCGCCCATGAGCGTCCTCTCTCATTGCGCAGAAATATACCTGGAAGCTATAAGGCGTAGAGCCTTTTCGACCTATGCTCCAATTCTGTGGAACTCATTGCCTCCATATGTTAGAGCAATGTCAGAGTTGCAACCTTTTGTAAAAGCACTCAAGACTTGGCTGTTTGGTTGTGCATTTAAGTAAATCAGATCTAATTTGCCAAATAGTCACTGTTGAATGTTTTTATGTTGAATGTTTTTATATTGTGGAATGATATTTTAAATTGTAAGTTGTTCGGAGCACTCTGGTGGAGAGCGACTAATTAAGAAATAAAGTGAAGAGTTACTTCAGCTCCTTGGTTCTCTGAGGAGTTGGCGGTGATGAAGCATATGAGAAGGGGACTAGAGTGCTGCTGGAGGAAAACTTGTGGCGTCGCCGACTGAGCACTGGCTAGAGCCGCAATTAAGGCCTACTCCACTGCTTTGCAGGCAGTCAGGAAGGTGTTCACGACTGCCTGCATAGTGTCCGCAACAAATAGGTCATCAGAGTTGTTCCGGGTAGTTGGGGAGCTCCTTCACCCCCCTGAGGTGGGGGAGATCCCTGAGGACTCAGCAACTTGGTGCAGAGAGTTCACACATCATTTTGCAGATAAAGTCGCCTGGATATGCTCCGACTTGGACACCAGTTTAAATGCACTGCCAGGTGAGGTAACCGAGGCACCTGTCTGTCACATTTTGAGGGATTCATTCCAGGTTGTTCGTCCTGATGACATGGATGGGGTTCTTGGGGCTGTGAGGGCAACCACCAGTGCTCTGGACCTTTGCCCTTCCTGGCTAGTTAAACTGGCCAGTGGTGGGTTAGTTGATTGGTTTGTGTCTATTATAAACACCTTGTTGGTTCAAGGGAAATTTCCAACATGCCTTAAGCAGGCTATAGTAAAATCTACTCTGAAAAAGACTTTCCTTGACTCTTCCATTTTAAATAACTACAGACCAATCTCTTACCTTCCATTTTTGGGCAAGGTGCTAGAGCGGATGGTCACCTCTCAGCTCCAGGGATTCCTAGATGACACTGATTTTCTGGACCAGTCACAATCTGGTTTCAGACCTGGGCACAGTACCGAAATGGTTTTGGTTGCCTTTGTGGATGACCTCCGCAGGAAATTGGGCAGGGGGAGTGTGACCCTGCTGGTTCTGTTGGACATCTCAGTGGCTTTCGATAATATCGACCATGGTATCCTTCTGGGTTGGCTCTCCGGGATGGGTCTTGGGGACACTGCTCTGCAGTGGTTCCACTCCTTCCTGGAGGGCCATTCCCAGTGGCTGAAGCTGGGGGGACACCTGCTCGGACCCCTGGCCATTGACTTGCGGGGTCCCGTAAGGTTCTATTCTATTCCCCCATTGTCAGGACCCAGGCTGCAGAGCACCAATAACCATGCACGGAGACCAGAATCTATCTAATATCTTTATTAAAGGAATATATAAAGTCAATAAAAACAAGTGAAGAATATAGTTCAGAAGTAGACCTTTCAGGAAAGGTCAAATATAGTCCAGGAAAACAATGTCCAATATGTGATATTAGAGTCCAAAGTTATAATCCAATAACCGAAACACACACTTTGCCAGGCAAAGTGTGGGGAAATGACAGGGTCCTTTAGTCCAATGAAGCTTGACAACAAGGCTGGAAGCAAACTAGATTCTTGGCAACAAGGCTTGATACGTGGCTACAAAAGACAATAAGCAAGAACAGGGTCCGTGGCGAGGTCCGTGGAACAAGGAAAGCTTGATGCTAGAACAAGGTCCGTGAAACAAGGCTTGGAACTTGGTCCTGGAGGCGAGGGACTGGAGTAGCGTAGTCCACACACGATCTCACTCCACAAGGTGACGAATTGACTCCGCAAGGATTTCTTTGCGGGCAAACACCTATATAGAATCTTGTTTTCCCGCCAAGGAACACTTTCCCTGGGGAACAAGAAACGAAACCCATACTGTGTCCAGATGCATGACTCCTTAAAGTTTCCCAAGGGAAACAGACTTAATCAGCTAATTGTCTGGCAGCTATCCTGGCGCTCCTGTGAGTCGCCTCCCGAGCGCCTCTATCTCGATTATAATAATCCCGGCGAGAAAATGGGGGAGATTTCTGCTCAAGGCTTGTTTGGCTGACTTCTGGTGGGCAAACATCTTGCAGGTGCAAGGGCTCCAATTCTGGCTGAAACGGTGGGAAACCCAAGTTTTCCTCTTCATCTGCCACAATAGTACTGGGAACGGGACTACATGGCCCATGAGTCATCACACCCATGCTTTTCAATATCTACATGAAACCGCTGAGAGAGGTCATCTGGAGTTTTGGAGTTCGGTGCCATCTCTACGCGGATGACACCCAACTCTACCATTCTTTTCCATCGAAATCCAAGGAAGCCCCTTGGGTTCTAGACCAGTGTCTGGCCGCTGTGATAGGCTGGATGAGGGCAAACAAGCTGAAGCTCAATCCTGACAAGACAGAGGTCCTCCAGGTCAGTCGCTCGGCCGATTGGGGCATAGGGTGGCAACCTGTGCTCGATGGGGTTGCACTCCCCCTGAAGGCACAGGCAAGCAGTTTGGGGGTCCTCCTGGACTCAACGCTGACACTTGATGCTCAGGTGTCGGCGGTGGCTGGGAGGGCCTTTGCACAATTAAAACTTGTGCGCCAACTGCGACCATACCTTGTGAAGTCTGACTTGGCTATGATGGTCCATGCCTTAGTTACCTCCAGAATGGACTATTGCAATGCACTCTACGTGGGTCTGCCCTTGAAAACGGCCCGGAAATTACAACTAGTCCAACGGCAGCCAGATTGCTAACCGGAGCAACTTACAGGGAACGGTCAACCCCCCTGTTTAAGGAGCTCCATTGGCTGCTGTTCACCTTCTGGTCCCAATTCAAGGTGCAGGTAATTACCTACAAAGCCCTGTTTGGATAGGGACCCACCTACCTTCATGACTCCCTTTCCCCCTATGAGCTTACATGATCTCTTCGATCTTCTGGGGAGGCTCTCCTCTCGTTCCCTCCATTATCACAGGCCCAGTTGGTGGGGACAAGGGAAAGAGCCTTCTCTGTGGTGGCCCCTCAGCTCTGGAACTCCTTCCCTAGGGAGATTAGGCTGGCCCAAGCCTGCCTGCATTTATTAAACAACTTAAAACATGGTTATTCAAGTGTGCTTTCGAGTAAAATAATGACATTCAGATCCCTTGATTGACATGCTGCTATTGTGCTCTTTACCCCTTGTCCTACACCATCCTATCTCTACCTCTACCCCAGGAAACCTTGGGACTTTTTTCCAGGCACTTTATTAAACAGTCTAGTTATTATGCACTTTGCCCTGCCCCCCCCCCCCCCATTTTATCCTTTGGTGGTGAAATTGTTTTTATGACTTTTCCCTGCCTCCATGGTTTTATTTGTACAATTGTGTTTGAATCGGTTTATTTGATTGTTATATTGTTATTGTTATTTTCTTGTTTTGTTTTGTATTTAACTTGTTTATATCCTGTTTTCTTTTGGGCTTGGCCCCATGTTAGCCGCACCGAGTCCCTTTGGGGAGATGGTGGCAGGATACAAAAATAAAGTATTAATAATAAAGTGTTATATTAGGGTTTTGCAATTTGGCACAAAACCATGCAATTTTCAGTCCTGTTTCCAGGTAACCCCTCATTCTGTTTACAGGGGAAATTGCCAAAATGGGGGAGAAGGGGTGAGGTGCCATTTTCGTTCGGGAAAGATTTGACTCATTGGCTAAAATGGGGAAACTTTAGAGGCTTGTTTCTCAGTCATTTTTTTGGCCTACCTCAGTTGTAGACCACATTTATGACTGTAGGCCTGCCAAGTTTCATAACAATTCACCACTCTACTGATTTTTTGGAATTGTTTTAAATTTTTACCATAACATTTTTAAAAATAAGACAAACTACAAAAGAGGTTTCTGGAAATTGTAAGCGCCGGTTGTGTCCATTCTCAGGCAATCACAGCATGAACATAACCAGGCCTTTTATTGGCTAAGAAACACACACACAGAGAAACACACACAGAGACGTTGTACAGTACAGTTAACCCCAACATCTCCTGGAGCCCCCACAGCAGGCCTCTGCCTCAGGACAGGTACAGTGCGGTTAACCCCATCATCTCCAGAAGATGAAAGATCCAATTCTGGTTTTGTTTTGGCTGGCCTTCCAGCTCCCCCACTCCCTGCCCTGTTTTTGGGGATTTAGCAAACAAATCATCAAATTTTCTTAATCACTTTCAACCAAATAGATATGTGCACTGACATACTTAGTATGCTGATTTGCTTCTGTCTAGTTTCTCTGTACTTTCACTTTAAATCCTACTCTACTCTGAGTAGGAATGGGCAAAGCTGTTGAACCCATTTTTGCAGACTTTATTCTGCGTCCACCTTTAAATCCTGTGTCTGTGCTTTTTATTCTTCTAATATTGGACAAAATTACATATGTTTGTAACCTGTATTCTGTTTGATACATTCATTGAAGACAGCCCCTATGACTAACACATTTTTGTCTGCATTTTTGAAATTTATACAATTGCATTTTGTTCCTACATTTTGCTAATGTGTTCATGTTGTCAAACACATTTTCCTTTCTTCTGAATAACACATTGCAAACTCAGAAATGTATGGCTTTCCAAATGCAAATGGTATCTATATCTCTTTTGGTCCAGGAGCTATAGATCAGGTAAATCTGGGAGATATGGGAGGTGGAACATTTGATGGAATAAATATCTCACATATTGCTCCCCTGTCATGGGGAGTAATGAGAAATTGCTCAAAATCCAATCATAAATCCATAACAGAGGTGAAATGTGAAGCCTGGCCTATCTCCTTCTTCTGATCATCTTTATTTAAAAATATGAACACTCCAAATGGAGATCATGAATGCCTTTAAAATGAAAAAAATGAAATATTAAATAGGCAGGATGGTGATTGCATAGGTAGTTGACAGGAACTATAAGTAGGTGAGCACTTGGGAGAAATTTACACCCAAGAGAAATTTATGAATCATCATTCAAAGCAAATATTTTGGCTGAAATCCTGTTTCAAGACATTTATGTGTGGCATAAAGCTACATTGCTATAGTGAAGTCTCCCCCACTAAACCCATTTTTAAGTAACACAGTGCTCACAACCCAAAATACAGTGATGGTTTAGGAGAGTGAAGATGTATAAGGCTTTATAAGTCAAAATCAACACTTTAAATTGTGCCTGGAAATGAACTGGCAGTCACTGCAGTTGTTGCAACAGGGGAGGTGAGTGCTCACTATAACCTAGTTGCCACCATTGAAACCAAATGAAGTTTCTGAGAATTTTTCAAAGTCAGTCCCAGTGCAGCATGTAAAATTAATCTTCAGGAGAGCTGACTCCCAAAAAATGAAGGAAATACTGAGTGACATTCCATGGACACCAATACTAATAGACAAGGGAGTTAAGGATGGATGGGAGTTTTTAAAAAGTGAAATACTCAAGGCGCAAATGCAAACAGTGCCAACCAATAAAAAAAAATTAAGACAATTGCGAAGAAGACAGAATGGATGTCCAAAGAACTTCTTACCAGGCTAAGACTCAAAAGAGACATGCACAAGAAGTGGAAAAGGGGAGAAATCACTAAACAAGAATTCAAATGTATAGCCAACTTCTGTAGGGAAAAGGTTCGCAAGGCTAAAGTGCAAAATGGACATAAAAAACAACAAAAAAGTTTTTTTGCTTATGATGGTAGGAAAAGAAAGAACAAGAAGGCGATAGGGCCTCTGCAAGGAGAAGATGGGGTAATGCTGACAGGGGATAGGGAAAAGACAGAACTACTTAATGCCTTCTTTGCCTCGGTCTTCTCACATAAAGAAAGCCAGTCTCAACCTCAGCAACATGGAATGGATGAAGGATTGGGGGAAATCCAACCCCAAATAGGGAAACAAGTTGTCCAGAAACACCTAGCCACTCTAAACGAATTCAAGTTGCCAGGACCGGATGAACTACATCCAAGAGTATTGAAGGAAATAGAAGAAGTTATTTCAGAACTACTGGCAATCCTATTTGAGAGTTTTTGGAGAACGGGAGAAGTCCCAACAGATTGGAGGAGGGCAAATGTGTCCCTATCTTCAAGAAGGGAAAAAAGGATGACCTGAACAATTACCATCCGGTCAGCCTCACGTTGCTACCAGGCAAGATTCTGGAAAAGATAGTTAAGGAAGTGGTCTGCAAACACTTAGAAATGAATGTGTTCATTGCTAATAATCAATACGGATTTATTAAAAACAAATAATGTTAGAATAAACTGATCTCTTTTTTTGATAGAGTTACGAGCTGGGTAGATGCGGGGAACGCCATGGATGTAGCGTATCTGGATTTCACTAAGGCCTTCGACAAAGTCCCCCATGACCTTTTGGCAAATAAGCTAGTCAAATGTGGGCTAGGCAAAACTACAGTTAGATGGATCTGTAATTGACTAAGTGAACAAACCCAAAGGGTTCTCACCAATGCATCTTCTTCATCCTGGAAAGAAGTGAAAAGTGGAGTACCATAGGGTTCCGTCCTGGGCCCGGTTCTGTTTAACATCTTTATTAATGACTTAGATGAAGGGTTAGAAGGCATGAGTTTTCAGATGACACTAAACTGGGAGGGATAGCTAATAGGCTTGATCGATCCACGAAAAATTTGATTCTAAACTCGTTTCAAAACTAGAGGGGGGCAGCTTTTCGTTTCTGATGGTATTTCCGAATTTGGCCCCCCAAAAAATTCGAAATTAACGAAAATTCGTTATTTTCTAAATTAATTCGTTAATGGCGGATGCGCATGCGCAATTCCCAAAAACAGCACAGAGGGAGAGGAATTTACAGGACTCTCCCACCCTCATTTTTTGAGTGATCTTCTTCCAACTTGGTACAGTGGTAGAACACATTTAACACTGATACCTCACCAAAATTTGGAACGTTTCCCTTATCCTCTGATTTTTGGCGAATTTTCATAGCTTTTATAATAAACCATTTTTTAATAATTGCAGAAATCTGTTCCTGGTTTGAAAGTCTTATTTCCTGTTAAATTGGGTTGTCTTTACTGTGAAAGTCATTGTTCTACTTCAGAAACTTTGTTTTTGTGGCTGAAACTTTGTTAAATTGGTGTGTGTGTGATATATACTGTGTATATATAATATATATATAGTCCCTGCATAATGTGTGTGTGTGTGTGTGTGTGTGTGTGTGTGTGTGTGTGTGTATATAGGTAAAGGTAAAGGTATCCCTTGACGTTAAGTTCAGTCATGTCTGACTCTGGGGGTTGGTGCTCATCTCCATTTCTAAGCCCAAGAGCCAGTGTTGTCCATAGACACCTCCAAGGTCATGTGGCCGGCATGACTACATGGAGTGCCATTACCTTCCCGCCACAGCGGTACCTATTGATCTACTCACATTGGCATGTTTTCAAGCTGCTAGGTTGGCAGAAGCTGGAGCTAACAGCGAGCACTCACTCTGCTCCCGGGATTTGAACCTGGGACCTTTCGGTCTGCAAGTTCAGCAGCTCAGTGCTTTAACACACTTCGCCATCGGGGCTCATGTATATATAATATACATACACATACACACAATGTGGAGAATATGTGGAAAGGTAGATAGATAAGTTGGGAGCCACAGCGAAGGCACCTTCCTGGGAGCAAGGTCTAATAATAATAATAATAATAATAATAATAATAATAATAATAATAATAAATCCCTTACAATATCCAAGATGGCTCACTGCTACAGAATCTTGGGAGGTTTAGTTTGATATGGTACCATTATTGGCAGAGAAAGCTAAGCTGTAGGAGTTGAAATCCAATCATTTATCCTCCCTATAGAATCAATTTTATATGCATTTTTAGCTACAGAAAAGCTAAAATCAGGACAGTAAAAGAACAACACCCAGAAAATGGGAATTCCAGACAGGAAACAATCAGGGCCAGCTAATACCTCCCAACAAAGGATTCCCCCAGGTAGGAAGCAGCCAGGCTTTGAAGCTGCAAGGCTATTCAATGCTAATCAAGGTGACCAATTGCAACATTCACACTTGCCTCCCACAGACAAGAGTTCTTTCTCCCACCCTGGACCTTCCACAGATATATAAACCCCACTTGCCTAGCTTCGCACAGACGTCAAAACCTCTGAGTATCAGGCCTGAGCTGAGGCAGGCGGCGGCGGCCATTTTCCCCCTCCGTCTTCCTCCTCCTCCTCGGCCTCCTTCCCCCTCGCCCCCTCCCATTGGCTGAGCCCGTGACGCCCCTCTTGCTGAGGGGCAAAAGGAAAGGGCCTGAATGGTGGGAGTTTGGGTGATTTGCAAAAGCTTTTTTTTCCTAACGAAAAAAACGACGACATAACGAAAAACGGCCTCTCGCGATTCGAAACCGCGATATCCAGACGTGTGGACAACCAATGCCGTATATTGCTTCAAAACAAATGAAAATAACGAATTAATAACGGTTAACGGGGAAAACGAATTATTTGAGCAAGCCTAATAGCTAATATGCCAGAAGAGAGGAGCAGAATCCAAAATGATCTTAACAGATTAGATCTTAACGGGGACAAATGCAAGATACTCCACTTAGGCAGAAAAAATGAAATGCAAAGATACAAAATGGGGGACGCCTGGCTCAACAGCAGTATGTATGAATAAGATCTTGGAGTTTTTGTGGACAACAAGTTAAACATGAGCCTACAATGTGATGTGGCAGCAAAGAAAGCCAATGGGATTTTGGCCTGCATAAATAGGAGTAGAGTGTCTAGATACAGGGAAGTCATGCTACCCCTCTATTCTGCCTTGGTCAGACCACACCTGGAATACTGTGCCCAATTCTGGGCACTGCAATTGAAGGGAGATGTTGACAAGCTGGAAAGTGTCCAGAGGAGGGCGACTAAAATGATCAAGGGTCTGGAGAACAAGCTCTATGGGGAGCGGCTTAAAGAGCTAGGCATGTTTAGCCTGCAGAAGAGAAGGCTGAGCTGAGACATGATAGCCATGTATAAATATGTGAGAAGTCATAGGGAGGAGGGAGCAATATTGTTTTCTGCTGCCCTGGAGACTAGGATGCAGAACAATGGCTTCAAACTGCAGGAAAGGAGATTTCACCTGAACATTACGAAGAACTTCCTAACTGTGAGAGTTGTTCGGCACTGGAACTCTCTGCCCCAGAGTGTGGTGGAGGCTCCTTCTTTGGAGGCTTTTAAGCAGAGTCTGGATGGCCATCTGTCAGGGGTGCTTTGAATATCATTTTCCTGCTTCTTGGCAGGGGGTTGGAGTGGGTGGCCTGTGAGGTCTCTTCCAATTCTATGATTCTAAGGCATGTGCCACTGTGGCCAGATCTGACTCCTCCAGGAATGGTCACAGTGCACTAGCTTTTTATAGACCACCCCCAAAACGTGGACCTCCCAGTGCAGAGCTGAATCCAGGAGTATTGCCAGACAAAATACTTGCAGCCAACAGAATATAAAGAAATTGTGTAGATTTTCTCAACTTTCTATAGGTTTAAAGAAAAAGGCATTGTTGTGTCACAGGAAAAATGGCCATGACAAATATGCCACCTTAATGATGAGTCTTGATTTACACTATAAAGGGAAATATTTTACTTCAAGAATTTTAAGGCAACTTCAAAGACAGAGACATTTATTTAATCCTGCCTGAATATTGTGCAAAAGAAAGGATTTGTGCGATGCCGCAGCCTATCCACGATTGTTCCAATATTCAACAGATGAACCTAGTCCTTTTCATGAATTATCTTGAAAAGTTAAAGAAAACATTAAAGTAGTCCAAGACTCTCTGCAAGAATGCCGTAACAATGGTAAAACTGCCATTCATAATGAAGCCAAATAACAAAGTTTTGAATGTTAAAAGGGATCAAGGCTAACTAGCAGCAGAAAAATTACATTGCTGAAGAATTTGTTCCATCTTGTTTTAAGAAGGTAGGAATTCATAAAAATCACCAGGGTTAGAATTAATTGATAGAATTTCTTACTCAGTTCCTCTATGAGAGACTCTTCTTTTTAAAGAGGTGTAGCTTGAAGGAGTTGTTGTTATTGTTGTTGTTGTTGATTGCTCTTAAATTAAAATAAGAATGCATTAAAATTAAATTAAATAATTAAATTAAAATAAAAAGGTACTTGCAAGATTTTCTGTAAAGACCTGTTAAGATGTTGTGAAGTCTAGGACATAGCTTCCTTTATTGAACGAACCCTACTATAATGTGCCTTTCACTTTGATGAGCATCATTTTCTAATAGGTCATAATATGTCTAAAGTATGTTAATCTCAGTTTGGTGATTGTGGCTTCTAGGGAAAATTCATTTTCTCTAGGATCTATGTATTTGGGGTTCATTTGATAGTCTTTGGTATCAGCTAGAAATCAGTTAATTTTGTGTGTGTCACTTTTCTTCAAAATCCACTTTTCCGACGACTTCATCACACATAAGATCCCTCCATTTCCACACACTTCTAAAACAATTTATAGACAAAGCAACACAGATGCCATCATATGAGGAAATGGGACTTTACCCTCTTACTTGTGCTGCTTTGTCTGTGAATTGTCTCTGAAGTGGCTTTTTGCTAGAGCTTTTGATCTATGTTAATTTTTTATCAATATTTGTATGTATGTATTTTTATCCTTTACAATTTAGCTAGAGCATCTTGGATGGAGGGCGATTAATAAGTAATTAGCTGATGATGATGATGATGATGATGATGATGATGATGATGATGATGATGAAGAAGTGTAGGGAAACATGAGGAACTGGAGCTGGATAGAAAGCATTTTTTGAGCTCCTCAGGCACATGGAAACAGGAGAAAGCAGAGAAAAACACATGGGATGGGATCTATGAAATTTGCCCATGTGGTATCATAATGCCTAGTAGGTTTCAGACTTGCATAATTGATAGTAAGATTGTTAGGGGATGAAAAGGAACCCATGGAAAGAAGTGGAGTTTGTCTTAAGAATGATGCCTCCCGTTTCTTTGAGAATAAGGAGATTTGAAAGGAAAAGGAAGGAGCCCATGGAAAGAAATGGTGTCTGTCTTAAGAACGATGCTCCTGTCTCCTTGAGAGTAAGGAGCTTGGAAGGGAAGGGAAAGGAGCCCATGGAAAAAATTGTGTCTTCTGTCTTCTTGTGATTAAGAAGATTGAGAGGGAAAAGAAAGGAATCCATGGAAAGAAGTGGTGTCTGTTTTAAGAATCATACCTCCTGTATCCTCTAAGCAGATGGTTGTGTGATAAGGGTAAGTAAATTATCTGTCTTCTTCAAAGATGGAATGCAACATAAAGAAGACAATTCAACAGGCAAAGAAGATAATTGTCCTCACTTTCCCCCATTTTCCCCAGCTCTGTCTGATGAAGTCATAGTAACATTTCAGGCAGTTCCTCCCAGATGCACATTTCTATATTTTGGCACAATTTTAGCAGAGGATTTCCCCCCACTTCTTTGAATACTCTGTTCACTTCTGAGCACCACAATTTCAAAAAGAGGGAGACAGTAAAAATGAAAACCACGAGAAGTGGCTTAAGGAGCTGAGTATGTTTATCCTGGGCCCCTGGTGGTGGCGCAGTGTGTTAAAGCACTGAGCTGCTGAACTAGCAGACTGAAAGGTCCCAGGTTCAAATCCAGTGAGCGGAATGAGCGCCCGCTGTTAGCCCCAGCTCCTGCCAACCTAGCAGTTTGAAAACATGCAAATGTGAGTAGATCAATAGCTCCGGTGGGAAGGTAACGGCGCTCCATGCAGTCATGCCAGCCACATGACCTTGGAGGTGTCTATGGACAACGCCGGCTCTTCGGCTTAGAAATGGAATGAGCACCAACCCCCAGAGTTTGTCACGACTGGACTTAATGTCAGGGGAAAACCTTTACCTTTACCTTATGTTTATGCCGGAGAAGAGAAGGATAAGAGATTATATGATGGCCATTTTTCAATATTTGAAAAGATATCATATGGAAGATGGAGCAAGCTTGTTTTCTGCTGTGCCAGAGACTAGGACATGGAGCAATGGATTCAAACTTCAAGCAAAGAGAATCCACTTAGACATTAGAAAGAATGTCCTAGCCAGAAGAGTTGTTTGGCAATGGTTTGTGTTGCCTCTGAGCATGATGGAGCTTTTCTGGAGATTTTTAACCAGAGACTGGATGGTCATCTGTTGGGAATGCATTGATTGTGTCTTCCTGTATGGCAGTGGGTTGGACTGGATGGTCCTTGTGGTCTCTTCCAATTCTATGATACTAAATAAATATCTAATACTTATTTATTTCCAACATTTATATCTCACCCTTCTCACCCGAAGGGACTTAGGGCAGCTTACAACAATGTCAGTAATTTGATGCCTACACAAAATCAAAATTACATAGTACATAAAATCAATTAAAACTATTAAATACAATATACAATTTTTTAAACAAATTATTATTCTTTTTAAAAGGTTTTTTTCAACATCTCTTTCCAGTGAGTGTCATTTTCGCAAAATATTTATTAAAAACACTTTTTAAAAAGTCACCTTAACAAAAATTTCCAGGTCACATTAACAAAATTAAAATATTTAAGAAATGGGAAAATATTTCCATAAAATCAGTTAAAAACTTAATGTGATTCTCTAATGGCAATCTCTGGCATTCACTTTCCCTTTGTAATTTTGCCAGATCTGCTAAGGCTCGCAAATCAAGGTGAGATAGATTTTGCCCTGTGATGTGCTTTACATTGAAGCATGCTGATATTTATTAAAGACTTTCTTTTGGACTTTTCCCAGACTTTCATTATGTCTGTTTGAAGTTCTTGAAGTTCTCATTAAATGGTCAATGTATATGGGGCTTGAGGTGGATTCACTGCTCTACTATCAGTTGCTACTGGCATGAATAACACATGATGTCCTGCTACTGAACATCCTGAAGGATTAGGCTTAGGTCAAGGAGAACAAGGCATAAGCAAGATCCAACTGTGTAATGAAAGACTCCAGGGAGATGTTACAAAATAGAGTTGGTCCTAAGTTTTAAGAAGGGTTAAAGGCACAGGAACCTCTATGAAAGTGGGAAAACCATGAATATCTCTTGGCACATCAACTGTAATTAGCATAGCCAAAAAGAATATCTACTGGTGAGGTGGCTGAGCCCAGCTGTGGTGTTCTCTTGAATGGGATGGGAGAGGAGGAGGAAAAAGCCAGAGCAGATGAGCAGGATGGCAATGTTTGCAGGAGGAGGGCAAGGGAAGGAGGAGAGGATTGCAGGGGCTGCTCATGTAGTCGTGCCACTCACGCCATCTGCCCCAGAGACCTATGCACTATGAGTTCTCTCCCTCCACCATCCCATCCCAAACCATCCCCTTTCCCCCTCCCACGAGAGTGAGAGAGCAAGAGTTTGATTTCTTTCCAGTGACCAAAGACTTGACCATTGACTAAGCCTGACTTCATCAAAGACAGCTCAAGATGGACACTTATTATCCAAATCTTTATTAAATTTACAAATGTAGAGGGTTTGATTGTATTACCAAATTTCTGGCTGGAATATTCAGCAGCAGTGCATGCGTGGGCATTCAATTTGTACATGTCTGTAATGTCCACTCCAAAGGTTAATGTAAGTAAAGAAGAAAATGCTTTTGATTTAAGAACAATGATTCTTGTTAATCAAAAATACACAGCTGTTTAGAAAAAACTGAGATTCATCTGTTACTAATACTCTGTCTTTTTCACTAAAGAAGTAAAATGTTCAGTCATTTTATATGAAACACATAAGACAGGTAATGTAGTACAAGTAAAACAAAATATATGGGTTTATTATCACTCAAGCAGAAACACATGAACAAGGAATTCACTTGGAGGAAAGTTGCCTTTATGACTGACTTCAAGGTTAAAGGCAAAATGATGAAATATTAATAATTTGGTTGCCTCATGGCACTCCTATTCTTCTAAAAATTGTTCATATAATCACCACAAACTTCCAAAACAGAGAACTTTGTATGTTGCTAAATCTTTTCATTCATTTTCGAGTGTGATTTCAACATGTTTGTTCTACACTCGAATGCTTCCTGATTGCAAGTACAGATAACAAATGAACTGGCTCTTTATAGCTAGGAAGAAATAATATGTTACTGTTCATGGTATACGACATGGAGAAAGTCACAGTTGATTTTTCTTGAAAAGGAAGATATTTAGTTTTGGTCACAGCACTGCCTGGATTAAGCATTTGACTTTCCATAATAAGACTGTCTAAATTTAATACAGTCATAAAAGATCTGGGCTGCATTATTTTTGCATTATTCCTAATAATATCACAATTATTTGCTATGGTTCTAATTCAATCAAATATTACATTGGAAATGCACCCAGGTCCCTTCAGTAATGAGGGGGGCGCCATTCAGGTCGTGTGGGGGAGGAGACTTGCGGGTCACCAACACCCTAGGGAGAAGTGCAACAGAGTGCTTGCGACCCTTGAAAAGGTAGGAAGTGGTGGGCCCCATGGCAGTCCCCTTAGCCTTAAGGTCTTGCTGATCAACGCCAGATCCGTCAATGGTAAGACCGCTGCCATTCAGGACTTGATCCTGGATGGGGGGGCGGATCTGGCTTGCATTACCGAGACCTGGCTGGACGAGCCGGGGGGAGTAAATCTCACTCAGCTGTGCCCACCAGGCTTCGGAGTGCATCAGCAGGCCAGGCTGGGGGGGCGTGGAGGAGGGGTCGCAGTTGTCTATCGGCAATCCATCGCCATGGTCAGATGCTCTGTTCCGCAAGCATCTGGGTTTGAGTGCGTCCACCTGAGGGTGGGGAACCGTGATAGCGTGGGGTTTCTGCTGGTGTACCGCCCACCCCGCGACCCAGTAGTTTCCCTGACTGAGCTAGCAGAGGTGGTCTCCAATTCGGCCTTGGTCTCCCAGTGCCTGGTGGTGCTGGGAGACTTTAACATTCATGCTGAGACCCCCTTGACTGGTGCAGCTCAGGATTTCATGGCCGCCATGACGACCATGGGGCTATCACAAATTATAGCTGGTCCTACCCATCAGGCTGGACATACACTCGACCTAGTTTTTGTGGCGGACAGTGGAATGATCAGAGTGGAAGAACAAAACACCCTTCCTGTGTCATGGTCTGATCATTATCTGTTCAGTTTTAGGCTTTCAGCGACCCTAAACCTCTGCAGGGGTGGAGGACAAATTAAGATCGTCCGCCCCAGGAGACTGATGGATCCGGAGGGATTCCTGAGGAATCTTGGGGTCCTTCCTGCCATGGAGCCTGGCGATCCTGTTGACGTCCTGGTCAATCTCTATAACAGGGAAGTGACCAGGGCGATAGATACGATCGCTCCCGAACGCCCCATCACGTTGCGTCATGACAAGCCGTCTCCCTGGTTCACCGGGGAGCTGGCTGTGATGACGCATACGAGGAGGGGGCTAGAGCGCACTTGGAGGAGTTCTCGGGACGTGTCCGACCGAGCACGGGCTACAGCCTTTCTTAGGGCGTATACCATGGCTATACGGGCAGCCAAGGAGTCCTATATGACTACCCGTATAGCGTCTGCAGCAAATAGATCATCAGAGTTGTTTCGGGTCGTTGGAGAACTCCTTCAGCCACCTGTGGTGGAGGAGACTTTTGACGACCCAGCAACTCGGTGTCGCGATTTCGCACACCATTTTGCAGACAAAGTCGCTCAGATACGCCTTGAGCTCGACTCCAATTCCACCACAGTGCCAGGGGAGGTGATTGAGGCATCTGCTTGTCCGATTTTGTGGGATTCTTTTAGGCTTGTTCTTCCTGAGACCGTGGTGGAGCCCTTGGGGCTGTGAGGGCAACCATGTCGGTTCTGGACCCTTGCCCGTCTTGGCTAATTAAATCGACCATGGAGGGGCTGGTTGATTGGTTTGTGTTGATCATTAATGCATCGTTGGAGCAGGGGGTTTTTCCATCTTACCTGAAACAAGCTGTGGTTCGTCCACTCCTTAAAAAGGTTTCCCTTGACTCTATGGTGTTGAACAATTTCAGACCAATCTCCAACCTCCCTTTCTTGGGTAAGGTGCTGGAACGGGTGGTTGCCTCCCAGCTCCAGGGCTTTCTAGATGACATCAACTACCTAGATCAGTCACAGTCTGGTTTCAGGCCTGGTCACGGCACCGAGACAGCCTTGGTCGCCTTGGTGGATGACCTCCATAGAGAGCTGGACAGGGGGAGTGTGACCCTGTTGGTTCTCTTGGACATCTCAGCGGCTTTCGATACCATCGATCATGGTATCCTTCTGGGACGACTCTCTGGGATGGGTCTCGGGGGCACGGTTTTGTCGTGGCTCCGATCCTTCCTGGAGGGTCGATCCCAGATGGTGAAGCTGGGAGACGCCTGCTCGGACTCCTGGCCTTTGAGCTGTGGGGTCCCGCAAGGCTCTATTCTGTCTCCCATGCTCTTTAACATCTACATGAAACCGCTGGGAGAGGTCATCCGGAGTTTTGGAGTTGGGTGTCACCTCTATGCAGATGATGCTCAACTCTACTACTCTTTTCCACCTAATTCCAAGGAGGCCTCTCGGGTGCTGGATGAGTGCCTGGCCGCTGTGTCTATCTGGATGAGGAGGAACAAGCTGAAGATCAATCCCGACAAGACAGAGGTCCTCCTGGTCGATCGTAATCCTGACCGGGGTATAGGGTGGCAACCTGTGCTGGACGGGGTTACACTCCCCCTGAAGCCACAGGTCCGCAGTCTGGGAGTCCTCTTGGATTCATCGCTTACGCTCGAGGCTCAGGTGTCGGCGGTGTCTGGGAGGGCCTTCGCACAATTGAGACTTGTGCGCCAACTGCGACCGTACCTCGCGAAGGTTGATCTGGCCGGGGTGGTCCATGCCTTGGTCACCTCCAGACTGGACTACTGTAATGCGCTCTACGTGGGGCTGCCCTTGAAAACGGCTCGGAAGTTCCAACTGGTCCAACGAGCGGCAGCCAGGATGTTAACTGGGGCCCCTTACAGAGAGAGGTCAACCCTCCTGTTCAAGGAGCTCCACTGGCTGCCATTTATTTTCCGAGCCCAATTTAAGGTGCAGGTGCTTACCTACAAAGCCCTGAATGGTTTGGGACCATCCTACCTCCGTGACCGCATCTCCGTCTATGAACCCACGCGTTCACTTCGGTCATCTGGAGAGGCCCTGCTCGTGATCCCGCCTCCAATCTCCAATACCAAGTCCCATAAGCACTTTATTAGAACTAAGATCGTATATCGCACTCTGCACTTGCCCTATAAGCCTTATATATCACCTGTCACATCAGTACTTTTAATCTTGTACCCATTACTCTGGCCCGGCCCAGTTTTATTGTGTTTTAGCGTATTGTTTATTGCTTGTTGTTTATACTGTTTTAATTGTTTTTAATTTGCCTTTTGTTTTGTATTGTTATATTGTGTGTTGAGGCCTTGGCCTTTGTAAGCCACATCGAGTTCTTCGGGAGATGCTAGCGGGGTACAAATAAAGTTTAATAATAATAATAATAATAATAATAATAATAATAATAATTGTACTTTTTTGAAAGAAAAAGAAAATTCATAGATGAAAAGATCTTTCATGTATTGTTAATCCATCATGATTTCAGGCTTAAATTTTATAATAATTTCCATGGATGTGCATATAGCTTCAAAGACATATACTGGAGCTGTGACTATAGGGGTACAAACTTAACTCCTGAACTGTGAAGTCAAGACGAGAGAACTAAGTGCAAATTCCAACCAGTGAATGTGCTGAGCAAAGTTGCTTCTTTCTGGCCAAGAAAGACAACTTCTCAAGGGAAAAGCTTGGCACTTAAAAAGAGAACAGGGTTAAGAGGATGCAACTTTCCTGGCTTTGCACTGGAACTGTGCTGTCAGGCAGAGCCACTCCAAGGCAAAAGTATTGCCTCATCAGTGCTCTTTGATAAGCCAATTAAGATGTGCTACAAACAATACATTGGCTACATGGAGGTTTGGCCCTCAGACAGACATAGGTTCTTCTTCTCAGTCATGTTGGGAAATAGTCCTTTTTAACACAACCAGAACAAAAGGATGATCAAAAGAAAAAACCAACCTTACCTATGCAGCTTCCCAGAGCTGTACCTCAGTTCCTGACA
Organism: Anolis carolinensis; assembly: GCF_035594765.1. Taxonomy (NCBI): domain Eukaryota; kingdom Metazoa; phylum Chordata; class Lepidosauria; order Squamata; family Anolidae; genus Anolis; species Anolis carolinensis. The sequence goes on along the minus strand of NC_085842.1, from coordinate 255,640,314 downwards.
TCCATTTCGGCAGTATCTTCCAGAATCCAAAGAATGAAGAGAAGCCTAATATCAACCACTGGGATCTTAGCAATATCCAATTAATTGACAGCACAAGACACCAAGTTTGGTAAAGTTATTTTGTTAGATCTCAGATTCTCACAGCTGACATTACCATACGGTCTGTCTTATTTTCCTCAGAGTTAAAGTCCAAGAAAGTCTCTTTTCCAAGCTCTGGCAATACATTTACATTGAGACAAGTGGCTTGCTGAAACTGTTAGGCTTTAGCCAAGCAAGACATAATACTGAGAATGGTCTTGCCATGGAGATCTAATTCTGCTGCTATTTGACTTCTGTAAAAAAAAGTTTGTGATGGGAAGGCACATGAGCCTTTGGAGGAGTAATACAGAACAAAGCATTTGATGTCCTTTAGACATCTGGGCCCCATCCAAACAGCCCCTTTAATGCAGGAGTTTCCAGAATTAAAAGGGAGCCATCCAGATGATGTCCCAGAGAAAAATGAATTAATTCACCACAAACCAAGAAAACCATGGTTTGTGGTGAATGAATTTGTTAGCAGGTTTATTCTGCACCTTCTTGTAAGGCGCAGGATAAAGCCACTACTTCCGCTGTCTGGACTGCTCCCTCAAAAGTTTTGGTCTTTTGAGGGGGCAGTCCAGACAGTAATCCCATGGTTTTCTGGGCTAAATTAGCCCAGAAAACTGCGAGGACACCAACTCCTTTCCAACCCCCCCCCCCCCAAGCCTCTTTTAAAAGTAAAAAAAACTTACCTGGCTGCTATTTGCGTGGTGCCAGAGCAATCCTGGTGTAAGAATGATGCGCCAGGAGAATGGAAGTGGGGGGAGAGGAGCAATTTTCCTCCTCCCCCTTTCTCCTGGCACGTCATTCCTATGTGTCAGGAGAGCTCCGGCACCATGCAAATAGAGGCCTATTACTTTTAAAAAGGGTTTTAGGAGTTTTTGGGGAGGGGTTTTGGGGAGGGGGCTTGAGTGTCCAGATGTTCTCCTATAAGGATCTGGGAGCGCATCTGGACACCCACCTCAGAAAGCAGTTGCTTTCTGAGGCATGTGTGGATTAGGACCCGGGAACATTTGCATTTTTTAAATGTGAGTGTTCCTGGAATAAGTGGCTGTCTGGAAGTGCCCCTGGTGAAATTCACAATTCACAAGGATTGCTTTGCTGGTGTCCATGTTTACAGAGCAAGTCTATTTGAACATCAGAACCACAGGACATCAAATTCTCAGTTCTGAAGTATAAATGGAAGTCTATTTTGTGTAATAGCTTCTGAGGATCCATGTGTCTATGGGGTTTGAGACTTCATTGAGTGATACATTGAAATCACAAGGACCTGTTTTGGACAGAAAACATGTTCAAAATTCAATGTTTCCTCTCCCTCTACTCCCCCAGTTCTGACCATTTCTCTGTCTCTCTTCTCTGCCTTCCTGTTTAAAATACTGTCTTACAGTTCAGAAAATATTTTTTATATCATCAAAGCCTTGTATTTACAAACATTAACAAATTAATCTTCACAACACCTGAGGAAAAAAACTTCCATCCTTACATAATGCACATCTAATATGCTCTCTGTTGGTTAATCTCCTACTGAGTTCTAAGAACGGCTTTGCATACCAAACCACTGGCCTATTTACTAAAAAGATATTTACAGGCAACAGAACAAGTGTCTTTGGTGATCATTCTCACTCTGTCCTGGCAGCTGAAATCACACAAACCTCCACAGCTCATTATGATGGCCTACAATCCCTGTAGTGCTTATAGACTATGCTTTTGATGTGTTATAGTACTATTACTATGCCTCTGTATCTATTTTGTTTTCTTTGATGCTTTGAGACCAACACAATTGTTATATAGCATAATAGCTTTATACTTTAAAAACAAGTATCATATTACTCACAGTAGAGAAAAAGTGGGTAAGAAGACAATAGTACCCCAAAATGAAAGGGATATCTATACATTCTCTTTCAGTTTAAGTATTCAGATCTAAACATACCGTGTTTCCCCGAAAATAAGACAGTGTCTCATATTAATTTTTGCTCCGAAAGATGCACTAGGTCTTATTTTCAGGGGGTGTCTTATTTTTCCATGAAGAAGAATTCACATTTATTGTTGAACAAAAAAATGAACATTTATTATATACTGTACAGTAGTTGTCATCACAAACCAGCATAACCAGATAAATTGTGAATCATATCAAGAATTTCTTGTTACTACCAATATTTCCATGTACAACACTTTACGATACGTACATTTACCAATCCTGCATGCTCTGGTGTTCTGTTCGATGGGCATGCTTCCAAACGAAAACTTTGCTAGGTCTTACTTTCGGGGGAGGCCTTAGATTTAGCAATTCAGCAAAACCTCTACTAGGTCTTATTTTCTGGGGATGCTACCCTGTTAGGGGAAACAGGGTAGCAAATCCAAGAAAGTTATGTTCTTGCTTTGAAAATTCTGACCTATATCCGATTGTGATTTCTAACTGGATACGTTCATTGGATTAGTAGAATTTATGCCAGTAATGAGTCTCAATGTTTTTATTGATTCCATAGGTGTTAGTATTAATTCTTTGTTTCAGGCTTTTCCTAGGAAGAGTTAAACCAGTTTACTGCAGTGCATATGTGTGGGAGGGAGAGACAAACTATTTCAAATTGTTTCTCACTTGAAATTATAGGATGTATAACGTTACAGGCATTTGCATTGTTACTGACTCCAGGTTATTTTATCCTTATTGTATGTATTTAGCAAAGATATATCTATCAAATATCTACAATATTAAAAAATCTAACTAGATGTATCACAGTCTTTCTTATTACAGAAATGCCACTCCAAAGCTGTCACAGAGTTAATAAACTATCATTCTTCTTTTTTAAAAAAAAAACTAGAGCAAATCAATAAGTCTGAATAAATCTTATAACAATTATGAAAATACAAGACAGGGGGAACTGAAGGTATTGTCATATTTACTTTGCAAATGGAAAAAGTAATAACAGAAAAATCTTTTTATAAGCAAACAGTAATCAAATATTGAATATGCACCAATTTCCTTACTAGACACAGTTGAATGAATGTTTATTAGGAAAATAAACATTTATTCTATCATTTCAAGGAAAAAAAGAGCAAACAAATAGATTAATCTCTTTTATGGAGTGGCACACTGAGAGATAGGTAAATCCACAGAGAATTTTGAAAATTAATCTCCATTTCTATTTTTAAAGAGCTACAGAAAACTTGAAAAACCTTTATGGTTTCATATTTCAAGAGGGTATACTTTCATAATAACACTTACTATGTATTAAAGGAACATAGTGATTAGCAACATCAATCTAGAGCCGGCACTTCCTCTAACACAGAGCCGGTCCAACAATGAGGCGAATTAAGCGGTCGCTTCGGTCGCAAAATATACAGGGCGCAGTCGAGACTGCTTTTTCTGTTGATTTATTGTAAAACATGATGTTTTGGTTCTTAATTTGTAAAATCTTAATGTAATTTGATGTTTAATAGGTTTTTACTTAATCCCTCTTTATTATCCAACATTTTTGCTTATCCAACGCTTTTATTTTTCAGTGATTGATTTGGGGGGGGGGGCAAAATTCTGTTCGCCTACACTTGAAAAATACCTAGGGCCGGCTCTGCTCTAACATTATATCCAAAAGGTATCACAAATTTAACACACCTACCAGGACAGCCATTTTACCTTACCCCCATTACATGCCTCATCCACATATTTGTGAGGCTTCCTGTGTATGTTACCATGATTAATTTGATCCATGACGGCCACCAAGATCACCCCCAAACACAGACTCCAAGGAAGAAAGGTAAGGCATAAACTGAACACCCAAGCCCTTCAAGAACCCTCTAAATGAGTCCTTCTCCAAACAATACTCAAGGATCATCTATCCATAGAACACCTTGAAAATGTTGAGGAACATAGGAATAAACTGAAGACATTCTTCATCACAGCCAGTGAAGAAACCATTGTGTATCAAACTAACAAACATCAAGACTGTTTTAATGAAAATGATAATGAGATCCAATAGTAAATTGAGAAGAAAAGGAAAGCCTTCCAAATATGGCAGAGGGACATCAACTGTGCTGCTAAGAAAAAGATGCTATGCTAGAGCAAAAGCTGAGGTCCAAAGGACCCGAGAACTCAAGAACATCTGGTGGACAAAAAAGTTTCAAAAATCCAACAAGAAAAATTCATTGAGCTACCAATATGAGCCTACTGCTTCCTCCTACCAATAAGAATCACTCACTGGGCAAAATAATTGATAGATTTGTTTCCTTCTCACTTAAGGTTGCTAGATTAGCAGCATCCCATTCCCTTTATTTTTTTTTGGGGGGGGGGATTAAGACAGGGGTGGAAGTGGGACCTTGCAATGCCACAGGGAAAAGTCATGGTATAACAATTGCAAAATAACATGTCTCTATATGCAGTTTGAAAACATAAAAATGTGAGTAGATAAATAGGTACCGCTCCAGAGGAAAGGTAATGGCGCTCCATGCAGTCATGCCAGCCACATGACCTTGGAGGTGTCTGCAGACAATGCCGGCTCTTCGGCTTAGAAATGGAGATGAGCACCAACCCCCAGACTCAGACATGACTGGACTTAACATCAGGGGAAACCTTTACCTTACCTATAAAAAGAACAAGTGTGGGTTAGATGGTGGAAACTTCCTGAACCTCCTCCTAAGGAAGTATCAGGTTGCCTCTCTTTGGTTTTGAAACTATGTCTGTGAATTCTGGTCACCTTGACTTCCTATATTGGGAGAAAGATGGGGTAAAAATTAAGTTAATAGATAGTAAATAAAAGTATGCAATTAATTTACAATATTATCATATATGCCAATAGTAAACACAATTTTCCAATTTTGCTCTCAGGATGGTACGACTGATACACAGAAAAAAAAGAAAGATGCCAAGGAGGAGTGATATCACTGTTCCTATTACCAGAGGCGGTCCAACTGCGAGGCCAAGTAGGTGGGTGCCATTGGCACACACCAAGGGAGGGCGCACTCGAGGCGCCCCCATTAAAACTTTGTGCCGCTGTGGCCCCATCGTCGCCCACTGCCACCTCTATTAGATTTTTCTGCGGCAGAACCCGCTGCACATGCGCGGAAGAGTCCCATCGCCCAAAATGGCCGATGGGACCCTTCCGCGCATGCGCAGGGGGGCGCTCGCTCGCTGGCTTGCGTGGTGACGTAAGGCATGCTGCGTGCCTCACATCACCGTGCTAGCGAACCTCTGCGCATACACAGAAGAGTCCTATCAGCCATTTTGGCCTACGGGACTCAAGCACATGCACAGAGCTTTGCTCGCCTCAGTTGAGGCCTTCTGTGTTCGGCGGGGCAGGAGCCAATGGTTCCCACCACCGCCGCTGCCGGTAAATGTGGGGCCTTCGGGGGGGGGGGGGCCTAGGTTCACTTACATGGAGAAATTACCTAGGGCCACTTCTGCCTATTACTACTCTGGGGAAAAAACTCTAAGGCTAAGTAGAATAACAACACAGTGAGTAACTAAGCCTCTACAGAGGCCATAAAATCTTAGCTAAAATCAAATGATAAGATGGGATGGAATGGAACACTCCAAAAGAAGGCATGCCTGGCTTTGTGGGAGCCTACACAGCAGCATTCCAAATTAGAATATTTCCCTTCACATCTCATTTTTAACACCTTAAAACAAAGCTGGAAGATATATATGATGAAGGTAGCACTGTTATAGCTTTCTCCTATCTATCGAGAAATTAATCTATTATATATTACAACTAGAGGTACACACTTCACTAGATGAGCATAATTGTGCCATGAATTGTGTGATTTAGCATTAAGTGTATCTATCAATATAATGGGCCTTCTTTATTATTCCATAATCATCTGCTTTCATTAGTGATCTATAGTAACAATCAGAACCCTATCTTTAAGAACAATTCTTACCACTATGCAGGCTAATCTCATCCGGTTTTAAAAAATGAAAAGAAACTCATTGTTCTTCTTAATGTTTTTTTCCTATGGCTATTATACTTCTTTGCAGTTTATGTCATCTTGTTAAGTAGACTAACCCCCGTTAACTTTTCACCTATGTACACTCTGCTAAGATGAAGGTTATTTGTGTTTCTTTGAGCACTTTATCATCTTTGGCTTTTTTCCCAGGATTAAGAAGAACAGAATACAAAATAGCTCCTAGATCACACTGGCTGTTTAATAAAATGCACAGAAAGCTCTCTTTGCCCAATCCTCATGGTGTTTTTTTTATAGTTAGGCAGCTTCCTAATCAATAACAGTAATTAAAATCATCCATTACCGTGAACATGGCCATTTCATGCAGTACCTTTATCTCTGAACACTTTTCTTGTTCTGCTACCTCAAATTGCTTTGCAGTCTAACAGATCTAATGAGAGTCAGTTTATTGTGAAATCTCCATACAGGTCATTAGTAGCTATTCATTCATATGATGCCCTTTATATTGTGGACCAAATCATTCAGCCAATTTCAAGGTTTACTGTTATAACTTTTCAATAGCGCTGGTATGATATTCAGCACCAGGTCAGGTCTGCCTGATCTAGAAACTCTATGGCCTTGTGGATGGATTACCTTTTGTCTATGAGAGAAGAAAATAATGTGAATATTTCTAAAATCATTTTTGTCATTTCCCATTGACATATTCCATAGTTTAACCCTGGTGTAAGTGTGTGTGTGTGTGTGTGTGGGGGGGGGGGGTTTGAATAAGGTCATGCTCGTCTGTTTGAGTACATGTGTGTATTCCTAACTTTTCCTCACAATATCTGGAATCCCTCTTCACCTCTAAGTTTGATGTAAAATACCACTGGTCAAAAGTCCAGATAATTGCTGCCTTACAATCATGTAGGTGTTATTGAGATGCACTGCCATTTAATTCAGCTAGAAATCCATCCTTATCAATCATCTTCCTTTTGTATTGTGGGTTTTAAATATACTCAATTTCTGATTAGAGTATGATTTTTCTAGTAGCTTGATTTTTAGTATTCAGCTGAAGATAGGAGAGATGAAAGTAATTTTTGCTAAACTGAATGAAAGGATCTCTGTCACCATTGACAAGTAAAAGTTACGTAGCCTCCAAAAAGCCAACATAATATCAGTATGTTTAGCAGTTTATAGTTAAAAAAAAGTATAATAAGAACAAAAACATATTTGCCCTCCTTGTTTTCTGAGAAACTTTCCCTTCCTTTCATCCCTATTGTTTTCATTTTCTCTCACATATCAAATTTATTTGCAATACATATTTGAAAGACTCTAATCCAAAGATTTCATATGAATAAGCTACCAGTGCAAACTTCACCTGAAGCAAGATAACATTCTAAAGCAGTCTACTCTTTAATCTCCACTCAGAATGCCTCTAGCAAAGTTATGTGAAAGAATCCAAATGGCAAGGTATGCTGTTTTATTTGAATAGTGAAAGAGAGTCATTTGCTTAGATATTCCTTGGAAATCAAGAAGCAACAACATGATTTATGTAGATTCTTAGAACAATAGGCAATCACTTATCATTTCCTTCAAAGAGCTTGGAAAAGGTGATTCTTGAAATGAGAGTATTGCAATTCCACGTTTTTCCTTATCCATATAACCACTAGCCATGCTAGCTGGGGGATCCTAAGAATTATATTCCCAAAAAGTAACTTTTCTGAGCAATTTAGCAATATGGACTCCTGAATTATATATTTTTTTCACTTCCTATGTTTAAAACAGCAGTATGGAAGCAGAATATTTTGCATCCTGAGTCATAGAACCATAGAACCATAGAATTATAGAATCATAGAATAGTAGAGTTGGAAGAAACCTCATGGGCCATCCTGTCCAACCCCCTGCCAAGAAGCAGGAAATCGCATTCAAAGCGATTTGCATCCAAATCGCATCCAGCCTCTGCTTAAAAGCCTCCAAAGAAGAAGCCTCCACATTCCTGGGCAGAGAGTTCCACTGCCAAACAGTTCTCACAGTTAAGAAGTTCTTCGTAATGTTCAGGTGAAATCTCCTTTCCTGCAGTTTGAAGCCATTGTTATGCATCCTAGTCTCCAGGGCAGCAGAAAACAACCTTGCTCCCTCCTCCCTATGGCTTCCCCTATCATGTCTCCTCTCAGCCTTCTCTTCTGCAGGCTAAACATGCCTAGTTCTTTAAGCCACTCCTCATAGGGCTTGTTCTCCAGACCCTTGATCATTTTAGTTGCCCTCCTCTGAACACATTCCAGCTTGTCAACATCTCCCTTCAACTGTGGTACCCAGAATTGGACACAGTATTCCAGTTGTGGTCTGACCAAGGCAGAATAGAGGGGGAGTATGACTTCCCTGGATCTAGACGCTATTCCCCTATTGATGCAGGCCAAAAACCCATTGGCTTTTTTAGCAGCCGCATCCCATTGTTGGTTCATGTTTAACTTGTTGTCCACAAGGACTCCAAGACCCTTTTCACACGTACTGCTGTTGAGCCAAGCATCCCCCATTTTGTATCTTTGCATTCCATTTTTTCTGCCGAAGTGGAGTATCTTGCATTTGTCCCTGTTGAATATCATTTTGTTAGTTTCGGCCCATGTCTCTAGTTTTGAATTCTGCTCCTGTCTTCTGAAGTGTTGGCTATCCCTTCCATTTTGGTGGTGTCTGCAAACTTGATGATCGTGCCTTCTAACCCTTCATCTAAGTCATTAATAATGATGTTGAACAGAACGGGGCCCAGGACGGAACCCTGCGGCACTCCACTCGTGACTTCTTTTCAAGATGAAGACGACACATTGGTGAGCACCCTTTGGGTTCATTCGCTTAGCCAATTACAGATCCACCTAACTGTAGTTTTGTCTAGCCCACATTTTACTAGTTTGTTTGCCAGAAGGTCGTGGAGGACTTTGTCAAAGGCCTTACTGAAATCCAGGTACGCTACATCCACAGCATTCCCTGTATCGACCCAACTCATAACTGTCGAAAAAAGAGATCAGATTAGTCTGGCATGACTTGTATTTGGTAAGTCTGTGTTGACTATTAGCAATGACCGCATTTGTTTCTAAGTGTTCGCAGACCACTTCTTTAATTATCTTTTCCAGAATCTTGCCCGGTATCGATGTGAAGCTGACTGGACGATAAGTGTTTGGGTCATTCTTTTTTCCCTTCTTGAAGATAGGGACCACATTCACCCTCCTCCAATCTGCTGGGACTTCTCCCATTCTCCAAGAACTCTCAAAGATGATTGCCAGTAGTTCTGAAATAACTTCCGCTAGATCCTTTAATATTCTTGGATGTAGCTGATCTGGCCCTGGTGACTTGAATTCATTTAGAGAGGCCAGGTGTTCCTGGACAACTGGCAAGCCTGAGCTCATTTTGCGCTTTAGCCTTGTGAACCTTTTCCCTACAGGAGTTGGCTATACATTTGAATTCTTGTTTGGTGATTTATCCCCTTTTCCACTTTTTGTGCATGTCTTTTTTAAGTCTTAGCCTGGTAAGAAGTTCTTTGGACATCCATTTTGGCTTCTTCACACTTGTCTTATTTTTTTGATTGGTTGCCACTGTTTGCATTTGTGCCTTGATAATTTCACTTTTTAAAAACTCCCATCCATCCTTATCTCCCTTGTCTTTTAATATTGGCGTCCATGGAATGCCGCTCAGTATTTCCTTCTTTTTTTGGAAGTCAGCTCTTTTAAAGTCCAGAATGCATGTTTGACTTGTCTTAGTTTCAGCCTTCCTTTGTATGGTGAACTGCAGGAGCACATGGTCACTTGCCCCTAAGGATCTGACCACTTCGACTGTATTGATCAGGTCTTCCACATTTGTTAAGATGAGATCAGGAGTAGCTGATTCCCTTGTTGCCTCTTCTACCTTCTGGACCATAAAATTGTCTGCAAGGCAAGTGAGGAATTTTTTGGACTTTGTACTCTTGGCTGAGTTTGTTTTCCAGCAGGTATCAGGATAGTTGAAATCGTCCATGACTACTATATCTCTTCTTTCTGCCTGTTTGGTCAACTGTTGACAGAAGACTTCATCAAGTCCTTTAGCCTGGCTCAGAGGTCTGTAGTATATACACACAATGAGATCTTTTTGAGTCCTGGTTCCCTTGATTCTTATCCAGATGCTTTCAAGCTGGTTTCCCAGTTTACAGTCTTGCATTTCTTCTGAAACGTAACTGCTTTTGTAACATATAAAGCTACTCCCCCTCCTCTCCCCTTTGTTCTATTTTTGTGAAAGAGGTTATAGCCCTCAATGGCTACATCCCAGTGATGAGAGTCATCCCACCAGGTTTCAGTGATGCCTATGTCATTGTACATGTGGTGTTGTGCTAAAAGTTGGAGTTCGTCTTGCTTATTTCCCATGCTCTGTGCATTAGTGTAAAGACATGTAAACCCCTGTGACCTTCCCATGAGCTGTTTTTTTGGGGGGATTATTGTGCTCTCAGTACTTGGTCCTTGCTGTGTTTGTGTAGCCCTCCATTTAGCCTTTTGGTGGTTCCCCGGGGTCATGGGTAAAATAGTGTTCACCAGGCTGTTGTTCCCCTCCCCCAGTGGATCTAGTTTAAAGTGCACCTGATGAGGTTTGTGAGTCTGTGCACAAAAAGGTGTTATCCTACTTGTGTGAGATGAACCCCATCACTTGCCAGTAGGCCATCCTCCTGGAAGAATAGTCCATGGTCGAGGAAGCCAAAACACTCCTCCTGACACCATTGTCTGAGCCAGTTATTGATCTGTACTATTTTTCTGGCCCTTGTAGAGCTGTGTCCTACAACAGGGAGAAGGGATGAAAAGATCACATGTACATTACACAGTTTTAACTTTGTTCCGAGAGCTCAAAAATCATTTGTGATCTTATGAAAATTATTCCTAGCAATATCATTGGTTCCTACATGAATCAACATAAGGGACCCACCTACCTTTGTGGCCGTATTTCCCCCTATGAACCTGCAAAGTCTCTCCATTCATCAGGGGATGCCCTCCTCTCGATCCCACCACCGTCGCAATCGAGGTTGGTGGGGACAAGGGAGAGGGCCTTCTCCATAGTGGCCCCTCGGCTCTGGAACTCTCTCCCCAGGGAAATTAGGCAGGCCCCTACCCTCCTTATTTTTCGGAAGAGCCTGAAAACTTGGCTCTTCCAGCAGGCTTTTGGCGACTGATTTCCTTAGTTTGGGATTGCCCTCTTCTATTTTTATAGCATTTTTACTCCTTAGCCATACATAGTCTTTAGGTGTATGCCTCCTCCAGAACCTTAATGGGATAGTAGTCCCTGGTACCAACCTCTTTCCTAATCTGTACTGTACAAAAATATTTGCACTTTTCTGGCCCACTACCCTTTTTAGGAGCCAACCCAGGTTTTTATCAAAGTGTTCTTATTGTTTATTGGTATATGTGATTTTATTTGTTTATGATTTGTTTTTATTGTTGAGTTTTATATTGCTTGTTGCCTGGGCTTGGCCCCATGTAAGCTGCCCTGAGTCCCCATGGGGAGATGGGGCGGGGTATAAAAATAAAATTATTATTATTATTATTATTATTATTATTATTATTATTATTATTTTATTGTATGACACAGCAAACAAGATAGACATGCTGGATTTCATATTATTATAAGGGGGGAGGGTGATGGGGCTTTATGCATCCCATCAGGTCAAGTTAAGTTGCCCTCTACCATAATCATCAATACATTTTGGCATAGGAGAGAGAAAATCCATTCACCAGCTCTAACTCTAGCTATAGATATAATTTAATTTAAAATAATTGTTTTTGAAAAAATAAATCTGCCTACCTTTCTCTCACTTAATCTTCATGAGTCATAGCCCTATAATAAACACACTTGTTTCTGGAAAATCTTTGAATTTGTAATGCTAGTGTAATGGCCATTTTTAAACTTTTCAAAGTTTACTGAATGTATTCTATAGAAGTTCTTGGTGCTTATTTAAAATCATAATGGACTAAGCTTGTCCCAAGACCGTTCAGGTGGAAGGACCTATTGCCATCTCAATGCAGTTAAACTGCATCCTGAAATTGCATTATATGGCAGTATAGATGAGCCTTAGCTGGTCAAGTCTGGAATTAATAAGTAGAGCTTGAGTATGTATTTGAAATCCTTTAATTTCTTTTGTGTAGGTTTGTCCCTTTTGGAGAAGCAGACAGATGTTGTGAGAAACAATATCAGAATTGCTATTGTTCTTCACTATAGGTAGCAAATGAACCAAGATAAACAACTTTACACCTTGCTTCAACACCTTAAATGGCAGTACCAAATGATTTTGATCAGACTATAGGCTGAAGCAAGGCCTACTCTGCAGGAACAGGGGGAGATCGCAGAATCAATTCTCAGTATAATAACATGTCTCTAATCAAAAAGGCTTTTTAGACAGCTCTAGGGGATCAGATAATGAAAATACTTTAGGGAGGAAACTTAAGGGGAATCATCAAGAGATTCCACCATTTTGACTATTGACATTAAATAAATTGTACTATTGTCACTTTCCTACTTCTGCTGATATACTACATCAAAAAGTGATCTCTTTTCAACTACACTGTCATCTTTGTTATCATCTGCCTCAGATAAAAATTTAAAAGAGTAAGCTGACTGATGCTCTGGAGGACAATGCCAGCCTAAAAACATCATTAAATGAATTGCCAAGACTGATTGATCAACCCTATTCAAACAGGTCGGGATTTCTCTCTTTACCCCCTGTGGAGACTGCTTCCCACCCCGGCCTATTCTAGTTTTAAAAAACTCGAAACAACTGATCAGCTGTTTGAGATCCCAGAGAGACACAGCTGGTTTCAAGAGAGGAAAGTGGAGAGCCATTAGAGGTCTCTGAAAGTGTTCATTTTGAATTTTATAATATTAAATAGATTGTGAATAAGCAATTGGGAAAAGAGGGAAATCCCGCAGCATTTTTTTTAAAAAAAAAATCTCTCTGTTACGCACGGATGCTTATATGTGCACATAGGAATCTCTCCATATTTGTATTAGGATATTCACATAACCAAATATAAGCATCAGCACATAAGTGAGTGGATTTTAAAAAAAAACAAACTTCCAGCTGATTCCCCTCATCCGCCCTCCATTTTATTCTGGAACACAGAAGGGCTGTGAGGATGGCAGGGGAAGAATGCCTGGGACCGGCAAGTTTGTGTTGGGACCTGCTCTGAGGTCCCGGGTTTGTTTATCCCACATATTAATTCCACATTTTGGCACTGTCTGGAAGGACCCTGAAATTCAGAATATTTGTATTATATTGAAAGAAAGTCTTCCTGGAACAGATTGTTCAGATGACTGCTGCTTGTTCTAATGATTCTGCTTCTACAAATTTTAATAGAACTGAGTGTCCTATAAATCCAATGATGGTATAACCCCATGATATTATAAAATCACTGAGATACAATTTTGTATAAATATGATCTTTATTTAAATATAGTTACTAAATATATTAGTTCCAGCTAGAGTAGACCAATTGAATTATTACTATCTATCTATCTATCTATCTATCTATCTATTTCTCAACCCTGGAGGGGGCTCAAGACAGCTTTACACATTGGCAGCTATTTGATGCCTTTAAAAAACAGAGTATAAAAATAAGCATTTAAAATGGAATTATAAAACCAATTAGCAACACTATGTAGGTAAAAGGTAAAGGTTTCCCCTGATGTTAAGTCCAGTCATGCCTGACTCTAGGAGTTGGTGCTCATCTCCATTTCTAAGCCGAAGAGCCAGCGTTGTCCGTAGACACCTCCAAGGTCATGCGGCCGGCATGACTGCATGGAGCGCCATTACCTTCCCTATTGATCTACTCACATTTGCATGTTTTCAACCTGCTAGGTTGGCAGGAGCTGGAGCTACCATCGGGCGCTCAAGCCGCTCCTGGGATTTGAACCTGGGACCTTTCGGTCTGCAAGTTCAGCAGCTCAGCGCTTTAACGCACTTCGTCACTGGGGCTCCCAACAACACCATGTATTGACTCATTATTCAAAATGTAATTCAATAGAAATTTTTGGTTGAGATTAAACAATAAGATTTAGACTTTAATATATAAAATTAATCCTCTTCTTACTAGCTTGGACACAGCAGTCATAGTAAACATTTGGAAGGCAATAAAGGTTTTAAATTTACCATAAATATTTATATAAAGCAATAAGTAAGTAGAGCAATAATTTCTCATCTTTCAGTTTCTGGACCCTAAATAATTTTGGTCCTCCAATGCCTCCTCATTATCTGACTTACAATGATCTTTGCATAATCATTCATGGGTGCAATTTTAGTTCTAACTGCACTTTGGAAAGCTTGAATTAAATATCTATATTTTCTGTAAATAACTCCTAGACTTATTTTATACTTTCCAAGCATTTTAAAAATTGTTACAATGCATTTCCTTTAATTAATTCAATCCATTTTCTCAAAAAATGTTTGTTAAGTCTCTTCCAGTCTATTACCTTTATATCTAACTGTTCATGAGCTTAAATCTCATTCCACCACCTTGAACTAGTTACATTTAACTGTTATAAGCTCTTGAATCCAAATATGCCTGAATTGTTTTAAATGACCTCATTTTGTTTATCTGTAATTGCTCAAGACTGACTCAGTATGAGTTGTCTTTCTTTCACAATACAATGGCATCAGGAGACTCAAATGCTCATAAAAATACTTGCCAAGATCAACGTGACAGCTATTTTAATGTATGTTTAGCTGGATCATTGATAACTATGCTAAATGCTCAGGTACATTCTGCATAAAGTAATTGTGGTTAAATTCTCTTAATCTTATCAGAGTAATTGGAGCCCCCAGATGGCGTAGTGGACTAAGTGACTTGAAGGTTGGGTTGCTGACCTGAAAGCTGCCAGGTTCGAATCCCACCTGGGGAGAGTGTGGATGAGCTCCCTCTATCAGCTCCAGCTCCATGCGGGGACATGAGAGAAGCCTCCCACAAGGATGGTAAAAACATCAAAAAACATCCGGGCGTCCCCTGGGCAACGTCCTTGCAGACGGCCAATTCTCTCACTCCAGAAGCAACTCCGGTTGCTCCTGACACGAAAAAAAAAATCAGAGTAATCCCTGAGCTACGTCTTATTTCTCTGTAATCTTAAATTAGATTTGTGGGGAAATCATGTAGACTTTGAAGTAAGCTACCTTTGGCCATCATAGTGAAAGATACAACATGGAAAATTACTCCAGAACCATACATTGCCCATCCTGTCTGTTCAATAGGTAAACAAGTGCAGAATATGATCTGAAAATGTTTTGCAGGTTTGATGAAAATCTTAGCTATCCTCAAATGTTTTGTAAGAAAATAACTTCAGATGAAAATGGTGACAACCTTCATTAAAAAATAAAATATAACAGAAAAAATATAGTTAATCAAAGAAAAATATCTATATCGTGCAAGTTCAGTTATATACAAATAGACCTTCAGTGGATGAAGGTCACTAATAATTCTCAAAACTGGCTTCTTTTCCATGTGCTAAATTCAGTGCAAAGCCTGAGTGGGCTGAATTATATGCCTCTCTCAGCAAAGAAAGGAATCATTCTCCTTTCTCAGCAGAGAGAAGTGACTAAAGACCAGCTGTATGTCTCTCAAAAAAGGGAAGTGGTAAATGCCCAGGTGTGCTTCTTATAATAATATAATAATAATTTTATTTTTATACCCTGCCCCATCTCCCCGAAGGGACTCGGGGTGGCTTACATGGGGCCAAGCCCAAACATCAGACAATATAAAAACATAGCAATAAAACAAGTCAATCAACAATAAAACAAATCATAAAACAAATGAGGTCACATACAATAAATATACTGATAAAATCCTGGGTTGGCTCCAAAAAGAACTGGGCCAAAAGTGCAAGTAGTGTCAGTACCATCAGGGAGAGGTAGATACCAGAGCTATTGTTCCCATTAAAGTGCTGGGAAGGCGTACACAAGGGACTATTGCCGGCTAAAAAATTGGAGAGCAATAAAGATAAAATAGGCAACAGGTTGATCCTTTACTATGGAGATTAGTCACCAAAGGCCTGTTGGAAGAGCCAAGTTTTCAGGCTCTTCCAAAAAGTAAGGAGGGTAGGGGCCTGCCTGATCTCCCTGGGGAGAGAGTTCCAGAGCCGGGGGGCAAAGGCAGAGAAGGTCCTCTCCCTCGTCCCCACCAACTGCGATTGCGAAGATGGTGGGATCGAGAGGAGGGCCTCCCCCGACGAGCGAAGAGACTGTGCAGGTTCATAGGGGGAAACGCAGTCATGAAGGTAAGCTTTAGGGCTTTGTAGGTGATCACCTGCACCTTGAATTGGGCACGGAAAATAAACGGCAGCCAATGGAGCTCCTTAAGCAGGGGAGTTGAGATCGCCCTGTAATTCGCTCCAGTTAGAAGCAATTCTTTTAACAGAGTAAGCAGAGAAAGTCATTTCATGGTGGAAATAAGCAATGGAAACCTGACTATACAGAGCAATGCACCTCTTTCAGCTAAAACAGGATTATCTACACAGTTTTGTGTTAAGAGCTGTCACTTGGCCTGGGCTTTGCTTTGACATAAGAACAATGTTTTAAGTTAAGAGCTAGTGCCAGAGGGAGTGCTTGCACAAGAGTACAGGGCTTTAAACCTCTATGCCTCATTCTCTTTCCGCTTTGGGAGATTGCTGTCTGCTTTCCTCTTGTCTGCTTTGAAGAACTTTGGGTTAGTTGATTTTGTGTGGTTTTTATTTCTGGTATGTTTGGCTTTATGAAGAGAGAAAGAGAATGAGAAAGAGCAAGAGAGGGAGGCAGGCTGGAATGACTGCAGTATGAAGAAAATTATGCTTCTACCTCTTCACTTTGTGCTTCTTTGCAACAAATGGTGCTTCTACAATTTTAAAGTTAATCTTTCTTTTTTATTGTTCCATGTGAAGGTGCAGGTTTGGCTTTGCTGTTACACTTGCCAACACACATTTTGTTGCTTCCTTGCCACAACTTTGTGCTTCTACCATTTTAAAGTTAATCTTTTAGGGGTTTTTTTGTTCCATGTGAATATGCATTTCTACATTATTTGTTATTTATAAAGTGCATTTTCTTATTTAGAAACAAAAAGGTGTGTGTTTGTGTATGAGGGAAGGTTTGAGGGACCAGAACACATTGATACCATTTCAATGCATTTCAATTGGAAAATTCACTTTGAGATAAGAGCATTCTGCGTTAAGAGCTTAGTCACAACACAGATTAAACTCTTAAATCCAGTTCAAAGCAGATCATCTGGATTTTAGATGGCAATGTAGAAGGGGTCAAAGACTACTAGTTTGCTTTGGATATGGTTCTTAGCAGGCCCGTAGCCAGGATTTTGATTCAGGGGGTGCTGAGATTTTGCTTGGGGGGGGGGGGGAGGACTGAGTCTGGGTGGGAGAGGATCTACCCTAGCAAACCTTTTATATCGTTATCCCAATACCCCCATGCATATGGAATATATTGAGCATGGTGATCAGATCATGATATGAATAAACATAATAGTTTAAATAATAAATGTAAGGCCTTCTCGCTGACCACTCTGAGAATTTGAAGCCCCTCAAGCCCCCCGCCTAGCTACATGCCTGGTTCTTAGAGTTGGCTGCAGTTTTTTGTCTGTGGTTTCTAAACTCCTTTAAAAAGATGTTTTTTAATCTGTTTTTATATGTTTTTTAAAAAAGTATGTAATGACTGAAATGTTTGTTTTTTTCCCTTGTTGGACATTGATTCAAAACCCCTCTGTTGAGTGGTGGTAGACAAACCCAAATGCATAAATAGATTAATAAATTGTACTCCTCCAAATCTGCAGTCTGGCTCCAAAAGCAATTTAGCATCTTCGAACCAAGTTACACCTGACAGTCTTCTTTAAATTTCCTAATTCAAAACAAAAAACTCAAACAGATATTTGAAGCTGCCATTTCCAGAATAAATCCACCCCAGACATTATTTTACATCCTCAGTGAGAATAAAGCTAGAGGTAAAGACAGGTGATGTTAAATTTACTACCTATACTGAACACTATCTATATTGGGCTTCTATGATTAATTTAATGGGGTTGGTAATTTACAGTGCGATCTTATACTTGTGTACTTAGAGTTAAATTCCATTGAGTTCAATGGCGCTTATTCGTGGGTAAATGGATATACAATTGAAATGCTAGAGTCAAAAACATACTATTTTTATACAAAGAAATTGATTTTCAATAGGTTAGAGTCAGTTCTCTTCAGGACTAAACTCATGAGTAGTTACTGTTCACAGCTATTTTGAAATGTGGAGCTTTAAACTCCTGAATGTGCTAATTCTAATATCCTGTGGAGAAACATTATCCATCCTGTGGCAGACTGAAATATTGAAAGCATTATGCTCTGAAGGGAACATAGGTTATCTCCGGTCAAAAATCCCCAGAGACATTGACAAACTAACCTTTTTCTCCTTACTTTCCTTTTTCTTTTACTGACTCTGCAGGAAAAGTAATATTAAAAAGGTCCACCACATGGATAGCTCCCCTGCTGTTATGAATATCTGAATTTGAGTTCTGCAAAAATCTTACAATCTTCCCATGAAAACCCTATTTGTTATTTTCTGCTTAACAGTGTTCTACGTTGACACAAACTACCACTGCCTATGATTGTCTATTTTATTTCTAATTCAGGAAAGAATGCATATTTTGCCTTTGCTAGTAGAGTGTGGCTTTCTCAGGGTGGATGCATGCAGATCAAGCCCCCATTGAATCTCCAGCTGGTTAGAGAGCATGCCAGTTTTCTTATAATGTAATCACACTGATTCTGCTTTCTTGTTTAAGTAAGAAAGAAAATCTTAAAAAAAAAAAAGAATCACATTCAGAAAGATAGCTGTAACTAACTAGGCTAATGAAAAAGGTGACCTATTTTCTTCCTTGATTTTGCAACAAAAGCCAAAATTTCTTCTATTTCTTGGACGATTGAAAGAAACTTAAGAAGAAAGGAAGGATGATCAGCATCCTTAAAATTATCAGTCAGAAAACAAAGTCAGCTGAGCAAACAAAGAACAGTTGAACCACCTGAAGAGATTTCAGCTCACTATCTAGTCCTACTAATGCAAACACACGTATTTTTTAAAAATTTTTTATTTATTTCGTGTCAAAAGCATTGCATAATAAATAAGTTTAAAAGTGATAAAATAAAGGAATCACAAACAGCTAAATAGTTTTGGACCAAATATTTATTTTTAAATATAAGCTGAGTTAGAATCATAGATTTGGAAGAGACCACGCAGACCATCCAGACCAATCCACTGCCATGCAGAGATGTCTCTCATTCAATAGTACCATGGTTCATGATGTTTTTCTTATTTGATCTAAAGTGGCACTCATTGAGCTTATCTACACAAGCCTGAAAACCTGTTCTACCTCCTCCTCAGAAGCAGAAGAGTAGTCCACAACACACTGTAAGACAGTGCCTCCCTGTCCCATCCCTGCGAGAAGACCCAGAAGGATACCATGGTTGATGGTATCAAAACCTGCTGACACATTCCCCCTGTCTACCTCTCTGCTGAGGTCATCCACCAAGGTGACCAAAGCTGTGTCTATTATTATTATTATTATTATTATTATTATTATTATTATTATTATTATTATCATCATCATCATCATCATCATCATCCTGCTTTTCTTCCATGGGAGGGATTCAAAGTGCCATACAATGGTTAAAAACAGAAATTACATAATATATAAATTCAAACAAAAACATCATAAATCAAATACACAAATTGCGCACTACATCAACCATATGTAACAAATCAATAAATTACCACATATACTATTAAAAATTGCCTGAAACTCTGCCCAATGAGGTTATATGTTCCATAGCTAGGCCTGAAACCAGATTGAAATGGATCTAGATAATCTGTCTCAATCAGAAATTCCTGATGTTGGGAGGCTAAGACCTTACTCAGAAAGGGGAGATTGGAAACTGGCTGATAATTATCCATGATAAAGGAGTTCAGGGATGGCTTTTTAATATATGACTTATAATTGCATCCTTTAGGCAAGTTGGAACTTTGTCTTGTTTACCCTCTTCACCCACTCTGCCTATTCCCCTCTGGCCTTTTTGATCAGCCAAGAATGACAAGGATCTAGAATACATATGATAGCTCTCACCTTTCCAAGGGTTCTGTCCACATCCTCAGGCTGCACAAATTAAAAGGTACCCATCAACACTGGACAAGCAAGAGCCAAAGCTACATCCATTGGAACTATATCAACAACAGCATTACAATCGGAATTGATCTGAGTAACTTTATCTGTAAAATGCCGTGCAAATTCTACACAGTGGGCTGCTGAATGGTCAGGGATTTCTACATGAGAACCAGTATGGAGTAGCCCTCTGACCACTTGAAATAACTCAGCTGGACACTTCCTTGCAGATACAATGGTGGCAGCAAGGAACTATTTCTCTGTTGCCTCTCTTGCCATGGATTAGGCTTTCAAATACGCCTGTTCTCAGATTCACTTTTTCTCTTCCATTGTTGCTTTAGTCTCCATCTCACTTGCTTGACCACCAACAACTCCTTGGAAAACCAAGGGGCTGATTTGGCTCTGCTCTGTGAGAGGAGTTGTTCAGGAGCAATTGTGCCCACCACCATGGCCATTTTCCCATTTCAGAGCTCAGCTAGAGCTTTGACAGAATCGCTTGTCAAGGTGATAGGAAAATCCCCAAGAGCCATCAGGAATCCATCTGGATCCATAAGCCTCCTGGAGTGGACCATTTTAATCAGTGTCCTCTTCCCCCCCCCCCCATCACAGAGGTTTGAAGTCCCAGCAAGTCTAAACCTGACCAGGTAGTGATCAGTCAATGACAACTCTTCCACACCACCATCACCATTAATCCAGTCTGCACAGAAAACAAGGTCCAAAGTGTATCTGGCAGTATGGGTAGTCCAAGAAACCACTTCAGATAGACCCATGGTTGTCATGAAGGCCATGAAGTCCTGAGCCACTCCCCACAGGGCAGTCTCAGCATGGATGTTGAAGTTTCCCAGCAGTATTAGTCACTGAGACTCCAACGCCAACCCTCAGACCACCCCAAATAGCTCAGGAAGGGAGACTTCATTATAATTATGATAAGGACCCCTAACGATATTTCAGAAATATCTTAGAAACAATTATCCTCCTTTCCTAATTTAGTAATGAGTATGGAGACATTTTTTATTGATCATACAGGCCTAGTAGAGACCTATTCTGGATTTGCATGTTCTTTCATAGTGAGGACATTGATTTCCAGATGGAAGGCAGTACCGACAAGGGTTGGTTTGATGCAACTTCCTCTTTACATATTTCTCCCTTTCACCCTCCATTGATGCCACTTTGAATTCCCCAGCACTGTTCATTGTAGACTTCTGTTGCCTTAAGGTTGCCATAAATTGTAAATGACTTTAAGGCGCATAACAACATTTGGCGGATGACATTGCAGCAATAAAATATGCCTTTCATCTGGGGAAGTGATAGAGCATTGGTTCTATTCATTCTATCTTTTTAACTAAGCCCCTTAGTGGTCCTTTATAACTGCAGAAACCTGTGTCCATTTCACACTATACCAATATATCACTGTGAGAAAAAAGTTAGTAGCATAAGCTTCTGTAGACTTATGCCTATTTCTTTATATACATGGAATCTAAAAAACATATTTCAATCTACAAAAGCTTATGCTACCAACTCTTTTCTCTTAGGGTGCTTCCAGATAGCGTCAAAATTTGGGTTTTAAAAGTTGGGCAAAAAATCCCAGGATCTGACCTGAGAGCAAGTTTTTACATAGACTTTTAAAATGTGCATGTGCACTAGAGCAGAAAGGCTGGGAAGGAAATCACGTGTTTTGCATGACTGCAAGGATATACCATGAGAAGGTGCATATTTTTTGAGTGAAACTGTGTTATAAGCACACCTTATAACACATGTGCTTTTCCACTGTTAATGCGATTCCACCTGCACTTTCCCCTAATGTCGTTTAGCCACCCCCCCCCCCTTATACTGATTTCTTCTGGATTTTACTGCATGTGTAGAAGGCCCTAGTCTCAAAGGTGCTACAAAATCTCTTTGTGTACTGAAATTTCACACTAACATACCTATGTCGTTTAATTATACCAGTGTGATTACATTTTACATGTCATGACAAAATACTAAGGAATTATGGAATTTACACTTGAAAAGGGCATTTAAAATTTTCAGCAAGCTCCAATGATTC
Organism: Anolis carolinensis; assembly: GCF_035594765.1. Taxonomy (NCBI): domain Eukaryota; kingdom Metazoa; phylum Chordata; class Lepidosauria; order Squamata; family Anolidae; genus Anolis; species Anolis carolinensis. The sequence goes on along the minus strand of NC_085842.1, from coordinate 255,618,157 downwards.
ATCAAAATACAAAGCTTAACTTTCGACAAAATTTTTCCATAGAAGTTAAAGTGGAATCACAGTTCTATAACTACCAAATGTGAAAGGGTACTGGTTAAATTCCAAGCAGTTTTTGGAGGCCATTGATGCCTGTCTTGGTTGTTTTCCACCAGATGTTGTTCTTGTTGATGCCATCATTTGTGGCGATGCTGATAGCACTATGGTTACCCCCACACATGCCTCCCATAAACTGGGTAAGACTCTTAATTTAACCTGTGGAGCTATTCAATTGGAGGTAAATGGGGGTGGGCCATATCCATGATAACATGGTGAAAAAAGACAGTTATTGTGGGATCTTAGCATAGTCTGCCAATGTAGAAACTATGCCTGAGCTTCTTTTCTAATAACAATGTAAGAAAAGTGTTGCTATATCAAAAGGCCAATCTAATCCAGCATTTTCTTTTCACAACAGTCAATTAAATTTCCACAGCCAAGTCATGAGTGAAATACCACTTTCCTGTTCAATATCCCTAGAAACCAAGACTCATCCTGCTTCTGATCTTGGAGGTAAAATATAATCATCATGACTAAGAATCTCTGATAGACTAATCATCTATGAATCGGTCTAATCCTCTTTTAATGCTGCCATTCAAATTGGTGGCTATCACTATATCTTCCAGGATTTAATTCCATAGTTTAGTTATGTGTTATATAAAGAAATACTCCTTTTTATCTGTTCGTAATGCCTCCAATAGTTTAACTTTCTTGGATGTGACATGAGAGGGAGAAAAAACTTCTCCTTATCCAATTACTCCACACAATGCATAATTTTATACACCTCTGTCATGCTTGTCTTATCCATCGTTTTCTCTTCTAAAAATCCCAAACATTGTCTCTGTTCCTTTCAGGGAAGTTATCCCAGCACCTTTACCATTTTGTGCATTTTTTTCTGCACATATTTCCAGCATTCATATATTCTTTGGGCAGTAGGAGTAGAACTCTGCACGGCATTCCAATTATGTACCATCATAGATTTGTAGACTGACAGCATAATATTGAGAGTTATACATTCAATTTTCTTGATGATTTCCAACATGGAATTACAGATTTTATCCTTTCTCTTAAAATGTTAACCTTCTCCTCCTCACCATAATTCAGGAATGCAGTTTGAGAATATTGAATGAAAGAAGGTATGAATTTGATAAAGCATCTTTAACCTCTTGTAGACAAAGAAGTTTCTTTTAATTATTCAGTCATTTAAAATATGAAGTCAAGAGGACTAACAAACACCTTTTTAAGTGGTTTAGAACTGCCAGTACATGAGCACAATTATAATTTGATGTCTGAGTCAGAAAATTTAGGATTCTGTGTGGAACTGAGTTATCATAAATAATAGAGTTGAACATCTAAAATATGTTTTATTAGTATAACAGAATAATCTCCCAGGTTTCTTCAAACTTCAGTGCAACAGCAGAGAGAAGGAAAGAGATAATTTAATGAAATAAAAATCTGAAAAAACCAAGGCCTCATCTACACTGACCACTTAATGCAGTTTCAAACTGGTATTGAAGGAAGTGGTTTTGCTGCACAAATGATTATATAGAAAATTCTGGAACCAGTTTGAGTCCCAGATGGTGATTACATAAACCATAGAGCACTGATGAGCATTAAGGGCTTTCTTTCATGAATATTAATAATAATAATAATAATAATAATAATAATAATAATAATAATAATATACTTCTGCCAACTGCAAAAGGCCACCCTACTGGGATCTGTACGCATCATCCGAAAATACATCGCACAGTCCTAGACACTTGGGAAGTGTTTGACTTGTGATTTTGTGATACGAAATCCAGCATATCTATCTTGTTTGCTGTGTCATAATAAAATAACATAATATACTTTATTTATATTCTGTTGTATCTCCCTAAGGGGACTCAGAGCAGATTACAGAATACATACAAGGCAAACATTCAATGCCGTCACAATTAATAACAAAGACAGACAATGCATAGACAGTGCCAAGGCTTCCTGCTTTTTCATCTCTGGCATCTGGAGGCTGTTCTCAACTCAGCCATGGGGAAGTGCTGTTGCTCCATTTTCCATGCCAAGAAGGCTAATGTCCATGGATGGCTTTCTGATTGAATTTTCCAGCATGTTTTTCAGGGGCTCCTTTTATCTCCCCTCTGAAGTGGTACCTATTTATCTATTTACTAGGCTTGAGCAAATTTTTCGTTAGTTCGTTAAATTCGTTTAAAATTCATTTCATAATTACTTTTGAATTGATATTGAACCATCTGCTCACTGCCTTACAAATATTACGAATTTGAATAATAAAAGTACCTTTTTTTCGTTTGTTTCTGATGTCTTCGGATGTAGCTGTAGCCCCTCTGAGAGGAAAAGCCATGTTGGCATGCCTCTCAGCCAATCAGAGCGGAAGAGGGAGGGAGGGAGAGGCATGGCCATCGATCTGCTAGCATTTTAAAAATGCCATTGAGACGCCCCCCCCCCCCCCCCGCGGGGACCACACCGGCTCAGTAGAAGCCTTCTGCGAAGCAGGGAGGGAGCGAAGAGAAGAGAGAAGAGACATGCCTGCCTGCGCTTGGCCTTCTCCTCGCCCTGCCTCGCCCTGGAGCCTCCGTTTGGTTTTGCTTCTTCAGCCAGGCTTAAAGGGGAATACCAAAACCACTGGCTTGCCTTCCTAAACGGAATCCTTAGAGCCAGAGGATATCCCTTTAAGAGATATCTCCACTGAGGAGATCTCCCGGAAAGGATTCTGGCACCAGCTCAATTGCAACAGATTCAGTGCCATGTCATGTGAGCTGTAGTTTTACAAAGTCCCTAGCCTTCCCTGCAGAAGAGAGCCAGTACCATGCCAAACTACAACTCCCAGTTTTCTGTCAAATTGTTTTGGATTTCAACTCCTACAATTCCTAACTCCAGACATGGGCAAAGTTTGCCCTTGCCTGGTATAGAAGCATTCTATTCTTCTCCAGACATGCCAACAGTATTAAGTGATAAAATCTTGGGCATTTTTTCCTTTAATGCTAAAAGTTCATAGGTTGTTCAGCAACAGCCTACTGGCTGGGTTGCTATGAGTTTTCCGGGCTCTATGGCCATGTGCCAGAAGCATTCTCTCCTGACGTTTCACCCACATCTGTGGCAGACATACTCAGAGGTTTTGACGTCTGTGCGAAGCTAGGCAAGTGGGGTTTATATCTGTGGAAGGTCCAGGGTGGGAGAAAGAACTCTTGTCTGTGGGAGGCAAGTGTGAATGTTGCAATTGGTCACCTTGATTAGCATTGAATAGCCTTGCAGCTTCAAAGCCTGGCTGCTTCCTACCTGGGGGAATCCTTTGTTGGGAGGTATTAGCTGGCCCTGATTGTTTCCTGTCTGGAATTCCCATTTTCTGGGTGTTGTTCTTTTACTGTCCTGATTTTAGCTTTTCTGTAGCTAAAAATGCAAATAAAATTGATTCTATAGGGAGGATAAATGATTGGATTTCAACTCCTACAGCTTAGCTTTCTCTGCCAATAATGGTACCATACCAAACGAAACCTCCCAAGATTCTGTAGCAGTGAGCCATCTTGGATATTGTAAGGGATTTATTATTATTATTATTATTATTATTATTATTATTATTATTATTATTAGACCTTGCTCCCAGGAAGGTGCCTTCGCTGTGGCTCCCAACTTATCTATCTACCTTTCCACATATTCTCCACATTGTGTATATGTGTATGTATATTATATATACATGAGCCCCGATGGCGAAGTGTGTTAAAGCACTGAGCTGCTGAACTTGCAGACCGAAAGGTCCCAGGTTCAAATCCCGGGAGCAGAGTGAGTGCCCGCTGTTAGCTCCAGCTTCTGCCAACCTAGCAGCTTGAAAACATGCCAATGTGAGTAGATCAATAGGTACCGCTGTGGCGGGAAGGTAATGGCACTCCATGTAGTCATGCCGGCCACATGACCTTGGAGGTGTCTATGGACAACACTGGCTCTTGGGCTTAGAAATGGAGATGAGCACCAACCCCCAGAGTCAGACATGACTGAACTTAACGTCAAGGGATACCTTTACCTTTACCTATACACACACACACACACACACACATATGCAGGGACCATATATATATATATATATATATATATATATATATATATATATATATATATACACACACAGTATATATCACACACACACCAATTTAACAAAGTTTCCCAAATCCCAAATCGGGATTTTAATATTATTGTGTATATTGACTTTTATGACTGTTTTTAATCATGTTGAAGTTTTACTGCTCGGTTTAATGTTTTATCTGATTTGTGCTGTCGTGTCTGGGCATGGCCCCATGTAAGCCGCCCCGAGTCCCTCCGGGGAGATGGGGCGGGATATAAGAATAAAATTATTATTATTATTATTAAAGTTTCAGCCACAAAAACAAAGTTTCTGAAGTAGAACAATGGCTTTCACAGTAAAGACAACCCAATTTAACAGGAAATAAGACTTTCAAACCAGGAACAGATTTCTGCAATTATTAAAAAATGGTTTATTATAAAAGCTATGAAAATTCGCCAAAAATCAGAGGATAAGGGAAACGTTCCAAATTTTGGTGAGCTATCATTGTTAAATGTGTTCTACCACTGTACCAAGTTTGAAGAAGATCACTCAAAAAATGAGGGCGGGAGAGTCCTGTAAAATCTCCCCTCGTGCTGTTTTTTTTGGCCACTGCGCATACGCGTCCGCCATTAACGAATTACTTTTGAAACTAACGAATTTTCGTTAATTTCGATTTTTTGGGGGGGCAAAATTCGGAAATGACATCAGAAACAAAACGCTGGCGCCCCCTACTTTTGAAACGAGTTTAGAATCAATTTTTTCATGGATTGCTCAACCCTACTATTTACATTGCTGTTTTAAAACTGCTAAGTAAGCAAAAACTAGGGCTGATGGCAGGAGCTCACCCTGACCCATGGCTCGAACTGCCAACCTTCCAGTTGACAGGATTTTCAATAGCTGGTGGTTTCACCTGCTGTGTTAGCCCCAGTGAACTTCTTTGGGAGTTGGTTGTCTGGCTGCTGCAGTTTGGTGCTGGCTTTGAACTGGTCAGTGTAGAAGGCGCTTGTGAGACAACCACATTTAATACTCCCTGTGGAGCTTGTTTCCAAAAAGTACCACATCCACCAGAACAAATCAAACTAGAATAAAAAAAATATGCTGAGGATATGCATTATTTTGGTGTAAAACACAACTTTCCAAGCCCTGTACTGAAGTCATTTGATCCATTTTGATCATTTCGATCTGTACATAATATTTGACTCTTAGCCAACTGGGCTGTAGCGCAGATGGTTAATCACCAGCAGCAATAAATTACTGCCGACCTGAAAGTGGTAAGTTGGAAGCCCGAGTCAGATTGCGTACCCAACCGTTAGCCTAGCTCACTGTCTACCTAAGCAGTTCAAAAACAACTGAGCTGTGACAGAGAAATTAGGTACTGCTTAAGCAGGGAAGTATTTTATGACACCATAAAAATGCTGGTGATCAAAGAATAGTAAAGGTAAAGGTTTTCCCCTGACACTAAGTCTAAGTGTGTCTGATTCTGAGGGTTGATGCTCATCTCCATTTCTAAGCCTACCCTGTTTCCCCTAAAATAAGACATCCCCAAAAAATAAGACCTAGTTGAGGTTTTGCCGAATTGCTAAATATAAGGCCTCCCCCGAAAGTAAGACTTAGCAAAGTTTTTGTTTGGAAGCATGCCCAGCGCCCACCAAAAAAAACCCTTGGCATGCAGGATTGGTAAATGTACATACCAGTTGTATATGGAAATAATGGTAGTAACATGAAATTATTGACAGAAGTCACAGTTTGTCTGGCTTGGTTATGTTGGTTTGTGATGACAACTACTGTACAGTTTGGAATAAATGTTCATATTTTTTTTGTTCAACAATAAATGTGAATTCTTCTTCATGGAAAAATAAGACATCCCCTGAAAATAAGACCTAGCGCATCTTTGGGAGTAAAAAAATAATATAAGACACTGTCTTATTTTTGGGGAAACACGGTAAGAGCTGGCATAGTCCATAAAAACCTCCAAGGTCATGTGACCGACATGACTGCATGGAGCACTGTTATCTTCCCACTGGAGCAGTTGATCTCCTGTTGATTTACTCACATTTGCATGTTTTTGAACTGCTAGGTTGGCAGAAGCTGGGGCTAACAGTGGGAGCTCATCCCGATCCCTGGATTCGAACCACCAACCTTTCAGTCAGCAAGTTCAGCAGCTCAGCGGTTTAAGCCGTTGCGTCACTGGGGACTCCAATCAAAGAATAAGAAGGGGAAAATCTGCAATCAAAAAGGGCTCTTTCTCATAGTGGAGAGTGACAGCAACCCCTGTGGCCGGAATCCAGCATAACCTCCCAGGCACTGAAATTAGAAAATGCCAAAATACCTCTATATTCTTGTTCTGGATGTCTAAAACAGCATTTAATGTTTGCCATGTATGTGTGCATTGTGATCCACCCTGAGTCCCCTTCAGGGTGAGAAGGACAGAAAATACTGTAAATAAATCAATACATAAATAACAATGTGCACAGAAGATGTTTACTTCTTGGGAGGAGAGCAATGATCAACCTTGATAAAATAGTGAGGAGCAGAGACATCACACTAGCAATGAAGGTCTGCATAGTTAAAGCAATGGTATTCCCCATAGTAACCTATGGATGCAAGAGATGGATCATATGGAAGCCTGAGTGAAGGAAGATAGACACTTTTGAACTGTGGTGTTGGAGGAAAATTCTGAGAGTGTCTTGGACCGCAAGAAGACCCAACCAGTCCATACTCCCAGAAATAATGCCCAACTGCTCACTGGAGGGAAGGATATTAGAGGCAAAGATGAAGTACCTTGGCCATATCATGAGAAGGCAGGAGAGCTTGTAGAAGAAAATGATGTTGGGGAAAAAGGAAGGAAAAAAGGAAGAGGGGCTGACCAAGGGCAAGATGGATGAATGGTATCCTTGAAGTGACTGGCTTGACCTTGAAGGAGCTGGGGGTGACGATGGCTGACAGGAAGTTCTGATGTGGGCTGGTCCATGAGGTCATAAAGAGTCAGAAGCGACTCAATGAATAAACACACACAAAAACAATGTGCTGCCACCTATAACAGATTTTTCAATTTAGGAGGAATTTGATACTGTTTGGAAACAAACTCCACATGTTTAGCCCTTAACATTGCCTTCAGCAATCTCGATCATTTTTGGAGGCAGCGTTATATTTTTAAAATATGATGTCAGAGAATGCATCTCCTCTATAAAGATTAATGCAGTTTAAAATCACTTTAATGGAATCATGAGAATTGTAGTTTTATAAGACTTTTAGTCTTATCTCCCAAACTGCTGGTGCCTCCCAGACCTACAAATCCCAGGATTCCATAGCCATAGGCCATGGTAATTATAGTGGTGTCAAACTACATTAATTCTACAGTGTAGATGCCCCCTGAGATGCTATGTAAGACAATACTGCAATAGGAGAAAATGTTTTCTGAAAAAGAAGGAAGACAAATGATGGAAAGATACAGCAGTTTATGCAAGTGACATGAAGTTTAATGGACTAGACACAAGCTTCTTATGATATACTCATCATTAATTATTGCTTCATTTTTGTGGAGTCAGCTACATTTAACATGCAAAGCTGTTTAAGAAATGCCTAACAGCCTTTTACCTTGCTGTAAAACAGCAACTTGAGCATGCAAGTAGGAATGTAATTCCACACTTATTTTTTTTCTCAAAGGCAACAATAAGTAATTTCAGCATTTTTCTTTTCATTGTGAGAAAGTCTTTGAAAATAGTGCGGTTTTCAAAGGGCATTTGCAGTTTGTGATTTATTCTGCGTAAAATTTGCATGGGGTATTTTAACACAGAAAGCAGCATGGATCCTGTTTTCCCGACAAGCAATAATGTATGAGTTTTGAATGAAATAAATTCCAAACTGTGGAGGTTTTCTTAAGTCTGGTATTCTTCTCATCAGCATTGGTAAACACTTAAAGAAAAAGTTTTCCTGACTATTTTTAATGTGTTTGAATGTTCTTTCTTTTTCTAAGTAAGAGGTGGGAGTGATTTGAGGAGGAAATAGCATTCATGCTTTTGACGTTTCTGTTTTAGACTTGACTTTTGTAAGTTATTCTGAAAATTTTGAGCTGAAAGGTGATATAGAAATAGATGAAACAAGCAATGACAACTAGCATTTGAAACCAACTACACAATATGCAACTTAGGAGGTCCCAGTTGGATGAATTGGACTATAGAAACCCAAGAACACAAACCCTGCATTGTGAGGGATTTGTCACTGCCCACAGTTGCCTTCTCAAATAATCTTGTTATTGTGACTAGTGATGTCTGGTGTTCCTATATTTTTCACATTTTTTTTCAAAAGCTTTCTAGGGAACAGTTTTCCTGCAATGTTGTTTTTCTGTTTTTGTTGGTGCCTAGGGAGATGAAATACAGCTCTTGAAAATGCTTTTGAATAACAATTAAAGTAGTAAAGAGCTTTTTTTTCTCAACATGTTTCCCCTTTCATCCTTTTTCTCAAAATTATCTGATTTATTGTAGATGTTCAATGTCCAAGTCATACCTCCTACATGGCAATAAAAACAGAGTGAATAGTCATAGAATCATAGAATCATAGAATAGTAGAGTTGGAAGAGACCTCATGGGCCATCCAGTCCAACCCCCTGCAAAGAAGCAGGAAATCGCATTCATAGCAACCCTGACAGATGGCCATCCAGCCTCTGTTTAAAAGCCTCCAAAGAAGGAGCCTCCACCACAGTCCGGGGGAGAGTTCAACTGCTGAACAGCCCTCACTGTGAGGAAGTTCTTCCTAATGTTCAGGTGGAATCTCCTTTCCTGTAGTTTGAAGCCATTGCTCCGTGTCCTAGTCTGCAGGGCAGCAGAAAACAAGCTTGCTCCCTCCTCCCTATGACTTCCCCTCACATATTTGTACATGGCTATCATGTCTCCTCTCAGCCTTCTCTTCTGCAGGCTAAACATGCCCAGTTCTTTAAGCCTCTCCTCATAGGGCTTGTTCTCCAGACCTTTCATCATTTTAGTTGCCCTCTTCTGGACGCTTTCCAGTTTGTCAACATCTCCCTTCAACTGTGGTGCCCAGAATTGGACACAGTATTCCAGGTGTGGTCTGACCAAGGCAGAATAGAGGGGGAGCATGACTTCCCTGGATCTAGACGCTATACCCCTATTGATGCAGGCCAGAATCCCGTTGGCTTTCTTAGCAGCCGCATCACATTGCTGGCTCATGTTTAACTTGTTGTCCACAAGGACTCCAAGATCTTTTTCACATGTACTGCTGTCTAGTGAGGTGTCCCCCATTCTGTATCTTTGCATTCCATTTTTTCTGCCGAAGTGAAGTATCTTGCATTTGTCCCTGATGAACTTCATTTTGTTAGTTTCAGCCCAGCTCTCTAATCTGTCAAGATCGTTTTGAATTCTGCTCCTTTCTTCTGGAGTGTTGGCTATCCCTCCCAGTTTGGTGTCATCTGCAAACTTGATGATCGTGCCTTCTAACCCTTCGTCTAAGTCATTAATAAAGATGTTGAACAGAACCGGGCCCAGGACAGAACCCTGTGGCACTTCACTCGTGACTTCTTTCCAAGATGAAGACGACGCATTGGTGAGCGTCGTCTTGATTCTAGTTCTTATAATTAATGCCTAAGTATCTTCCATGGTCATTCCAGTTGCCCACATGTTATGTGTCTGTTCTGCCATGCTGTTAGAATTTCTATATGTTTTAGTAGAACATCAGAATCTCTATAGGTTATAGTACAAAATATGGATAGTTGTAGAAATAAAAGGTTTAAATATTCATTTATAGGTGGATCTGTAATTGATTAAGCGAACGAACCCAAAGGGTGCTCACCAATTGTGATCTTCATCTTGGAAAGAAGTCGTGAGTGGAGTGCCGCAGGGTTCCGTCCTGGGCCTGGTTCTGTTCAACATCTTTATTAACGACTTAGACGAAGGTTTAGCACAACCATCAAGTTTTCAGATGACACCAAACTGGGAGGGATAGCCAACACTCCAGAAGACAGGAGCAGAATTCAAAATGATCTTAACAGATTAGAGAGATGGGCCGAAACTAATAAAATGAAGTTCAACAGGGACAAATGCAAGATACTTCACTTCGGCAGAAAAAATTAAATGCAAAGATACAGAATGGGGGACACCTGGCTTGATAGCAGTATGTGTGAAAAAGATCTTGGAGTCCTTGTGGACAACAAGTTGAACATGAGCCTACAATGTGATGTGGCAGCGAAAAAAGTCAACGGGATTCTGGCCTGCATAAATAGGGGTATAGCATCTAGATCCAGGAAAGTCATGCTCCCCCTCTATTCTGCCTTGGTCAGACCACACCTGGAATACTGTGTCCAATTCTGGGTACCACAGTTGAAGGTAGATGTTGACAAGCTGGAAAGCATCCAGAGGAGGGCAACTAAAATGATCAAGGGTCTTGAGAACAAACCCTATGAGGAGCAGCTTAAAGAGCTGGGTATGTTTAGCCTGCCCCGGATTGTGGTGGAGGCTCCTTCTTTGGAGGCTTTTAAGCAGAGGCTGGAGGGCCATATGTCAGGGGCGCTTTGAATGAGATTTTCCTGCTTCTTGCAGGGGGTTGGACTGGATGGCCTGTGAGGTCTCTTCCAACTCTACAATTCTATGATTCTATGATTCTAGTCTGGAGACAAATGGGTGAGTAAGATGGATAGGAGCTGAATTTCACAAATGCAACAAAAAATCAGATATTTTAGACATTTTACATGGTGCATGTTTTTTTGTTCTTGTTTATATTTTGAAAGCCTCCTTTTTAGCATCTGCTAGTCTGACATCCTTAAGAAAGAACAGGACCAGTGTGAGAGCCAGCAAGATGTAGTGGTTTGTGTGTTGGACTTAGAATATATCTACGATGTAGAATCAATGCCATGGCTCAATGCTATGGAATCCTGAGATTTGTAGTTTGGTTTGGCACTAGCACTCTTTAGTGGAGACAGATAAAGACCTTGTAAAACTACAACTCCCATGACTCCAAAGCGTTTTAGAATTTAGATGTACCCTAAGACTCTGGCAGACAAGGTTTTTAACTTCCACTCAGTTGTGGAAACTCACTGGATGAACTTGCATAAGTCAAACTTTTTCAGTTTAGCAGCAATGTTAAAGCACCAAGAAAACATTATGACAGAGTTGCTACAACTAGGAGCGAACTTGTAAGCACATAACAATGACAAAGTAAATATGAAAGAAAAATATATAAATGTAGTACCACTCACAGTTATTGATTTTTAAATGGCTGAGTGCTAAGACCATGGAATGAATAGATATATAGTGCAGAATACTTTCTTGAAGGAAATGCAGAAACAATCTTAGATGCTTCAGTGCTTAGGTAAGAGGTATTCAATTGTTAGCTGTGTCAAAGATCCAAGGCAAAAAGCTGAGGCCAAACTGCACCTTAGTTTAAAGATGAAGTTAGAAATCCACCTTGTTGTTTCTTGTATGCAGGAAAAAAATTAATACTCTTTGTTGTCCATGAATTTAACAGCAGTCAAGTTATATTGATTATATTTCTCTTTTTGTTTAAATAGATGATGCTTTAAATATATGGAGCTATGACTTTAAAAATGGGGAGATAGGTGGTTGGTGTTACAACACACACACACACACACAATAGAAATGTACAGGGTATCCCATTCAAAAATGTATACGGTATATATCTTTTAACTGCCCATACCAGCTGTGGTGATGAAGCAATGGAGCTTTGGAGAAGAGATGAGAACTTTCTGCTCAAAATCTCTGTCATGTCATCAGTTAGGGTGGTCTAGGAAGACGACTGCTTCCTGCTTTGGTAAGGAGGCTTTCCTGTTCCTTTTGAGGGGGAAATGGGGGAGGTGTTGGATTTCAGAGCAGGAACACCTCTGACCTTAAACACCACACCAGTATAGTAAAATCAGCAAGCAGTTTATTTAAGGATATATGTGAGCAAAGCAATTAAATTGAAAGAAACAGTTCAGTCTAAAAACAGTATTTTCCTCAGGTAACAAATAGTCCATGAATTTCAAGGCACAGAGGTAAAAACAGGAATGCAAAATCCACAAGAACAAGTTAGCATGAATATCCAATATGCAAAACAGAACCTGACAAAACCTGAAACATGAAACTAGAAATCCACTTGGAAGCAAGACTGTCACGAAGGTTCAATGTTGCTGAGACTGAGCTAAAATCATTTCCCCATTTTATTAAAAGACTTTCCTGACTCATGAAATGAAAGGAAAACATTCAGTTTTCCTCTACAACCAGATAATGATTTCTTATCCCTATTTTCCCACAGAAGAGCTGACCTTTGGTGAGCTTGAGAATTTTTCCTTAGTTTACAAAAGTCTTATCTTCTATCTTCAATCTCATAAACTTCTGCACCTGATGAATCATCCTCAGAAGACAGCTTTTCAGAGAAAGGCTGCTGTGGGCCTCTTTCAGGAATTTGACCTTGAGTATCTACAGTAAAAGCACTCCGTCCCTCTGGCCTCTCAGCAAGGCATGGACTTAACTCAGGCCCAGGAAAACCCTCATGCACAGTAACATCAGACACAATCACAGGCTGAACTACAACAGAAGGGGGCAAGGAAGCTTGGGAAGCTGTGCCCGTGCCTAGATGTACCAAACTGGTGTAAGCACAGTTCAGCAATGCAGACTGCCCCCCTGCCATTGAGGAACCCAAGAGTGGCCACGATGGGGCTTCGAACTGGTATTTTTTGAGCCAATTTGAACCACATTTTGTGCCTGTGTAGAAGTAACTGAAGAAAACCCACATAAAGCACATTGAAACAGTCTACATGGGATATAATGAAGGTATATTCACATTAGTCACACCTAACTTCACAAAGAGTGGGTACAACTAGTGCACTAGTTTTAACTGTGCAAAAACATTATTTAGTTCTTAATGTTTGCACTGGCTTACATAAGGATATAATGGCCTTCAGATAGTCTGGACCTAAGCCCAAGCCATTTATAATTGCCACTAAGAGCAGTGTCATCAGTTCAAAAGAGTGTAGGTGAGTGTCAAGAGTCAGACGCCAGTTAACATACAAAACAGAGTTTATTCCGAAGATAAGCCAGAAAATAACATAAACACAGGAAATATCCTTTTTTTAAAAAAAAATTTTTATTTATGAGTGTTTTGTGGTACATAAAACAAAAGAAGGGAAAAAAAACCCTCTTGACCTTCCAGAACTTTTACATGACAACAATTTTAACTCTCTCTCTCTACGGCGTCCATGGGAATAGTCCCAAGGTAATTTCTTACAATAGTTCGTCTTCAGTTCATTTTTTCCTTTTCCATGTATTCTCTCAATAGAGTCCATTTTGTCTCTCGCCTGGTTGCATTGTCCTGTTTTAAAAATTGGGTTAGTAAGTCCATGTTTCTGATGTCCAAAAGTTTCAGAAACCAGTTTTCTTTAGGTGGAATTTCTTGTGTCTTCCACATTTTTGCCAGGCATATCCTAGCTGCAGTCACCATATATGTAAATAGCTTTTCTGTATTATAGTCCATCTGAAAGTCCGTTATTCCTAATAGGAAATACTCCGGCTTGATACCGAATTTCATTTTGATTATTTTCTCCATTTCTTTATGTATAGTTTGCCAGTATTTTCTGACCTTTTTACACTTCCACCACATATGCATGAAATCGCCTATATGTTTTCCGCATTTCCAACATTTGTCATCCCTTTTCCCTTTACTCATTTTCGCAAGCTTTTCTGGAGTTAGGTACCACCTATAGAATACCTTATACCAGTTTTTTTTATTTCTGCCGCATATGTGTATTTAATTTTTGTTTTCCATATTTTTTCCCATTCTGACATGCTTATCGTATGACCTATCTCTCTTGCCCACTTCGTCATTACCTCTTTAACCTGCACTTCTTCCGTTTCCCATATTAACAACTGATTGTATAATATTTTAATTATTTTCTTTTCTGTTTTTAACATTTTATCCCAGCAGGTTTCATTCTTTTCAAATCCTATCTTGCAATCCTCTTTAAAGCTTTCATTTATTTGCCAGTAATTTAACCACGTCATTTTTGGTTCTAGCTGTCTTATTTCTTCATATCTTTTCAATCTAATTTCTTGATTCTCTATTTTTAACATCTGTCTGTACGTTAACCAATTCTCCCTTGGTATTTCCCTTCTGTGCTCTGCTTCTAAAGGCGAGTACCATATCGGGGTCTTTGTGTAGAATCTTCTTTTATACCTATTCCATGTTCCTATCAAGGCTGATCTTAAGTAGTGATTTCTAAAGTTTTTTTCCTTTTTGTCTTTTTCTTTCCATAAATAGCTATGCCATCCCTTGTTTAAATCATATCCTTCCAGATCTAATGTTCTCTTATCCTTTAGATTAGCCCAATCTCTGATCCAGCTCAGTGCTGCTGCATCGTAATATAATTGTAGATCTGGTAGCCCCAGTCCTCCTCTTTTCACGTCATCTTTCAGATGTTTTAAAGCAATTCTAGCCTTTTTACCTCCCCACAGAAATCTACTTATTTCTTTGTGCCAGTTTTGGATCATTTTCTTATTTTTTAGGATCGGTATATTCTGAAAAAGAAATAAAACCTCCGGCAGAATTTTCATCTTAACTACAGCTATTTTACCTAATAGTGAGAGTTTAAGAAACCCCCATTTTTTCATTTTTTCCCTTATCTCCCTCCATTTCTTTTCATAATTATTTTTTTGTAACTGAGCATTACTTGCCGTCAGCTCTATCCCTAAATATTTTATCTTTTTCACAATCTCGATCCCCGTTTTCACTTCAAGATTTTCCTTGTTCTTCTGCAACATGTTTTTTGTTAAAATTTTTGTTTTTTCTCGGTTGATCTTCAATCCCGCTACCTCCCCGAAATTTCTAATTATCTCCCACCAACGTTCGAACTGTTCTAGTGAGTTCTCTATCAAGCAAACTACATCATCGGCAAAGGCGCGGATTTTATAGTTATGATTTCTTACTCTTAAACCTTGAAGATCTTTGTTTTTCCTGATTGCTTCCAATAGGACTTCCAGGGTCATCACAAACAATAGCGGGGAGAGTGGACATCCCTGCCTTGTTCCTTTATTTATCTTAATACTACTTGACCGTTTCCCATTTATTATTATTCTTGCCGTTTGTTGAGAGTAAATCGCCTTTACTGCCTTTATAAAGAAAAAACCTGCGTCCATTTCTCTAAGAATTTCTAACATGCAATACCAGTTGACGTTGTCGAATGCCTTTTCGGCGTCGAGAAATAGAAAAGCTATTTCCTTTTGAGGATTTTTATCGTAATATTCTATGGCATTCAAAATGTTTCTGATGTTTTCCTTCATATGTCTACCTGGTAAAAAGCCTGTTTGATCATTCTTAATCCTTTCCTTTAGTATCTCTGTAAGTCTTGCTGCTAAGATACTTGTAAATATTTTATAATCAGCGTTCAGAAGCGATATTGGTCTGAAATTCTTTACCTTGGTAATATCTGCCTTTTCCTTTGGTAATAATGTTATATTTGCACTTTTCCAGGTTGCTGGGATTATTCCTTCTTCTAATATCTTATTCATAACCTTTTGGAGTGGGGTGGTTAAAATCTCATTAAATGTTTTATAGTATAGCATTGTGAATCCATCGGGTCCCGGTGCTTTATTAGATGGAAGTTTTTTGATGGCTCTATTTATTTCCTCTTGTGTTACCCTCCTGTTCAGGATCTCTCTCTGGCTTTCCGTGATCCTTGGAATTTCTTGCTTTCCTAGATATTCTGTGATCCTTTCTTTTGGGATTTTATCTTCTGAATATAATCTTTCATAATACTTTAGGAATTGTTTTTCTATATCCTCATTATTGTAATAGGTTTTCTCCCCTTCATGTATTTTATTAATTATATTTGCCTGTTTCTTTTTATTTATCCTCCTTGCCAACCATCTACCTACTTTGTTCGCGTTCTCGAAATGGTATTGTCTAGTATATCTTAATTTTTTCCCTATTTCCTCCACCTGCAATGCCTCTATTTCTTTCCTGGCCACTTCAATTTTTAATTTGATTTCTGTATCTTGGGGTTTTTTTTAGTTTAGTTTCTAATTTCTCCATGTCCTCTAGTAAATTCCTATATCTTGAGGATCTTGCTTTATTCATTATGACATTGTGCTGAATCATAAGTCCTCTTATGTACGCCTTACTAGCGTCCCATATCACTTCGCTTGGTGTGTCCTCCTCCTTGTTGATTTCGAAGTATTCGTGTAGTAATTCTCTATATCTATTCTGGTCCGATGCATTTTTTAATAGTAAATCATTTATTCTCCAATTAAATTCTTTATTTCTCTCCCCTTTATTCTCTATTGTCATTTCTATAGGAGAGTGGTCTGAGTTTAATCTGGGCAGTATTTTAATTCTGTTTACTTGACTCGTTATTGACTTTGTGCCCCATATCATATCTATCCGAGTCCAAGTTGAATGTCTGTGAGAGAGAAATGTATAATCTCTTTCGTCTGCATGTTTGAACCTCCATATATCTTGTAGTCCGAGATCTTCTTTCATTTGTTTAAATTTTTTGGGCAGTTCTCCTATAGTTTTCCCTTCCTTAGTTTTCCCCTGTTTAGATTTATCCAATTTTGAATTCAATACCCCGTTAAAATCTCCCATTAGTAAAAGGTCGTCATATTCCTGTTCCAATATTTTTTCAAATAACATTTCTACAAACTTTGTTTTACTCCCGTTAGGAACGTATATATTACAAATTAAAAAATTTTTCCCTTCCCTTTCTATCATGACCCCTAACATCCCCCCTTCTTGGTCGTTGAATATTTTTCTAGATGGAATCTTGTCATTCACATATGTTACTACCCCCCTTTTTTTTCCGCGCACGATGCAAAGTACGTTATTCCCAGATTCTTTTGTGTTAAATGTGCAACATGTTTGTTTGAAATATGTATTTCTTGCATACAAATCACATCATATTTCCCTTTTTTCAGTTGATGCCATATTTTACTTCTTTTATTAGGAGAATTAAAACCATTTATATTGTTAGAGTATATTTTAATTCCTTGCGCCATCATCTTCTTTTACTGCGCTCTCCTTATCCACTACCCCTCTCTCGAAATCCATCAAATTTATGAAATCTTCTGGTGATTTTTCTCTTATTCTTTTCTTTTGTCTACCTGTCTCTTCATCCTTATCCCCTCCCTCCTCCCCCCTCTCACCCCCCTCCCTCCTCCCCTCCTGCTCTTCTCCCCCCGCTCCCTTCCTCAAATGTCTGTCGTAAAACGCTCTTGCTTTATGTTCACTTATAATCCAATGCCTATTCCCTTCCCATGTCAGCATCAGGCCTTCCTTTTTCTCCCACTTAAATCTTATATTCATTTTTCTTAGTTCGTCTGTCAAGAAAAAATACTTGCGCCTTTTTTCCAATACTGATACGGGGTGTTCTTTAAGAATTGCTATTTTGTTTCCTCTATCAATTGTTGGATTATTGGCGTTTCCCTTCAAAACCTCATCTCTCAGGTTCTTTTTGCAAAAATAAACTAATACATCTCTTGGGGTGTTATATTTTTTGGCATAATTTGATTGTATTCTGTACACTCTATCTATGTTGGTATCTACCCCTTCTCTTGTTTTTTGTGTAATATTTGATACAATTTCCACAATCTTATCCCTTATATTCTCATTTTTTTCCTCTCTTAGATTTCGAAATCTCAATTGGAATTCTTTTTCTTTTGATTCTAAGATTTCCTGCTGTGTCTTAACTATATTTATTGTTTTCTCAATTGCCCCCATCTCTTTTCTCAGGACTCCTTGTTGTTTTTTAATAATTTCCACTTCCTTTTCCCTTTCTTTACAACCTTCTTTCGTTAGCTCTAAATCTTCTCTTATTCTATTTATTTCTTCCTTTACTAGAGTTTGTATTTCTTCCTTTATATCCCTTTTCATCTCTATCATCTCTTCTCTCATCTTGAGATATTGTCTATCTTGTTTTTCCTGAATTTTAGAAACCTCTGTTTGTAGTTTTAAAATCTCCATCATCACATCTTTGATGCTATAATCTTCTGTCAGTGATTCCTTTCTTACACTTATACTTCCTCTCCTTTCCTTCTCCTTGTCCATCTTTGTTTTTGGTATATTCATGGCTTCTAAAATCCCTTCCCGATACTCCCCTCTCTATTCCCCCACTCCTCCCCCCTTCCCTCCCCCAAGGGAGAAAAAAGAAAGAAAAGAACAGAGAAGAAGAGAAAAAAACCAAAAAAACCCCCCAATTCTCCCCTGAGAGAGAAGAGGAATAATATATTATTTTGGTAATGTTGGTAATACACCACTACTGGAGGAACATTCCCTCTGCACACCTCCTTAATCCCTCCAATCCTCTCATTCCCCTTACCACCCAGTCGTTGCCAGTATTGCAATACACCATTTGCCGTCCCAGTTTACAGTTCACCTCGTTCGAATATTGCTTATTTAATGGCTATGATAGATCTTGACCTTTATTGTCCTCTACGTCTCAGTCTCTCTGTTGGTCCTGAAGGCTTCCTTTATTTTGCCCCTTTGCTTACGGAGCTCCGCGCCGCCCGTCTTCCTCCTTTCACTCCCTTCACTCAGCGTCCTCGCGTCCTCACGTCGCGTCGCGCCGTTCTTTTACGTTTCAGAGCCTTACGTCTGACGTCCTGATGTCTGACGTCCTGTTTCCCGCGTCCTGTGCCTCCCTGGACGGCCCCGATCCGTCGTCTCCTCTCCTCTCCTCTCTTCTCTCTCACCGGATCTTCCCTTCTATCGGCCTTCTGCCACCCGGTTGGTTTGTTTGTTTGTTGTTTATTCAATTACTTATATTTTAGTTTCCATATTTCCCACTTGTTGTTCCACCCACACTTGGGGCATATTGGAACAGAAAAGTAAGATGAAATGAATTGAAAATAAACAGTCCTCACCTTC
Source organism: Anolis carolinensis (assembly GCF_035594765.1). Lineage (NCBI taxonomy): Eukaryota > Metazoa > Chordata > Lepidosauria > Squamata > Anolidae > Anolis > Anolis carolinensis. The sequence goes on along the minus strand of NC_085842.1, from coordinate 255,599,193 downwards.
CCCTTGAGTCTTTGTATGCTGTATACTAACCTTGCGGACAATGCAATCTAAAGTCCAGTTCACCTGTCCCTTCCAAGCATAAATAGCCTCCTCTTTGCCGTTGTCCGTTTCTTTTCTCACGAAAAGTTCTTTTTTTCCTCGATACCAGTTCTGCCCTTTGTCTTCTTGAGTTTAAAATAATGGCAGGCGTTCGATCCCAGCCGTACCTGGGTGCCTCCACCATACTCCGCCTTCCTTAGCACCTCCTTACCCGAAGCCCCCTCTTTTGAGGTGCTTCTGGGCTTCAGAGGTCCAACGGTTTTGCGCCTCACTGGTCTCCAGCCATAAATGAGGGGGAGCTGCAAGTTCGGCTCGACCTGAGTGCCTGGTGAGGACCGAACGCAAGATTTTGCAGAGAGAGCCTCAGCATTCGGCTGCGTCCGCCATCTTTGCCATTACCAGAAGTCTCAACACAGGAAATATCCTTGAAACACTTCACTTTTCAGTGTTTCGAGAGTAGATTGGACAATAATAACTCAAAAACGAGTCACGCTAATTTTCCATGCTGGCATTCAATAAAAAACTAAATAACGCTTCAATTCAGCTTTGGAAAACAAATAGAGTTAATTGCTGGAAAATAAACAAACTAGAAAAGCAATAAAGCTGCTTCCACAGTGCAGATAAGCTGAAAGCCTCAAAGGGATGATGAATAGCCGTCGTCAGAAGAATCCAAGGTCAGGTCAGGAGGCAGCAGAAATTCCGAAAGACAAACCAATAGTCAGAAGCCGGGAGTAGCCGTCAGTCAGAGGGAGTAGACAGAAGCCAGGTCAAATTCAATCCAAAGTCCGAAGAGGGTGCAGTCATCCAAAACAGGTCCACGATAAGACACAGCGAGAGCCAAGCTAGATGATATCAGCAGATTCAAATCATAGTCCAAGTCCAGTCTTCATGGAAACACAGAGATCCCAATGGCGCCTCAGCAACACCTTGCCACACGCAAAGTGCAGTGGCCAAACATTCCCATTTTATTCCCCTTCCTCCTGGGTGACCAAACACTCACACCCAAACACCAGGTGTCCCAAATCTACTCAGAGTCTGAGCTCCACACAGCTAGAGCTCGTGGATCTGGAGTACCTAGCAATTCGTCAGAGTCCCAATCATCCTGCCCACACTTAGCCCCATGAACACTTAAAGAACCATCCTCCCTTCTCCAAGCATCCCAATTGGGATCAGCTCCTGCAGAAACCCCAGGTTCAGAAGTATCCATAGGCCCCAAATCCCCAGACATCTCCGGTGGCTGTGCCCATTCAGTGCCCGCTTCCCCAGCCACCACCTGTTCCTCAGCATCCATCTCCCCATCTGAATCTTCCTCAGAAGATCCCCCATATAGCTCTCTAAGTCGCTTCCTGCGCAACTCCTCCAGTGAACCCTCATCACGAGGGTTTTTTCTTCCTCTTCGAATTCCATCACCATCAACCATAATCCCCGAAGGCGCAGTCACAACAGTGAGCATAGACAACCTGGCCATTTTCTTCTAAACTGCAGCAAAATTCGGAAGACTATTACACTTCAATTAGCTATAGCTTTTTGAATTTTTCATTCATTCTATTTATAACTAAACAATGTCTTTTCATATTCATTTTCTTTTTGAAAAAACTATCAAATACATGTTTTTCAAATGGACAAATGCTTTTAAAGTATTTAATATTTTTCCTGCAAATGGATTGTTATGAAATTTACTAAATGCATTATATTTCATAACCATATTATTGGATCTGCTAGTCATAAAGCAAGTCAGTTCTGGACACTTACATGTTATATATTTCTTTAGCATGGTAATGATGGAACTCAATATTTTCTGTCCTGATTAAGAAATTTTAATAGTATACAGATTAAGGGTCTCCCCTAGGCTTTGACATAGTTATTATTTTAACAGTTTTCTAAGGATCTGATATCTTCTACCCAGAGGTAATTCATCATATCCGTGTTTGTCTCCACAGATCTAGAAAGCTGGAATATCTATGTCTAGCACTTCATCACATTTACTAAATTCCACTGAGTCCTCCACTTTGTTCACATTAGATTGGGTTCAAGTGTAGGGTACAACATTCTTTCAGTGTCTAAAGCATTGGGAACAGCTTTCTTTTAATACCTTTCAGGAGCTGGTTGGCAGCTGGATCTTTCAGGAATGATCTGGATGTAATGGGCAAACTGGCCAATTCTGTAATGTGATGGCATTCATTGTTCTCAGGTTTAAAAAGATATGTTTACCCAATTTGTGGAAATTCTCTTCTGAGGAAAATGGGGGGGGGGGTGGCCCTGGTTGCTCCTTTAATGGGTCCGCCCCCCTCAGCCCAACCCCATTCTGCCTTTTTGACCATGGATGGACCACAGATGATGGGATTTGCAGTACTTTACCTTGTCTATCTTGAAGTCCTGTTTACTGGTATTTGAATCCTTGATGGAGTATATTGATTTGGATTTGTAATTTTATGTCTGTTCTTAATAGAATTGTTTTGTTTCTGTCTTATGATGTTGTTTATTATGTTGAGTAAGTTTAACTTTGTTGTATGCTGTTTTTTTGACAACTGAATGTTTTTTATGTTCATGTTGGAAACTGCCCTGAGTCCTCTTGAGGAGATGGAGTGGTATATAAATAAAGTCTATTATTATTATTATTATTATTATTATTATTATTATTATTATTATTATTACTTTCATCTGCTTAGGCTCCAACTTCAACAGAACACTGCGACCCCTACGAATGACCAACCTGAAATAAACTTGGTACAGAAAAGTCCCCTGACCAACTAAATATACTGGAGAGGTTTGGGGGTGAATTGACCTTCTTTTTTGGTGTTGTAGTTCATCTGCATCCAGAGAAATTGTGACCCCCACCGACAATGGACCAGGACCAAACTAAGCACAGAGAAGCTCCATAACCAACTGAACATACTGTAGGGGTTTGGAGGGAGTTGACCTTGATTTTTGGAAGTTATAGTTCATCTGCATCCAGAGAACACTGAATCCAGTCGACGTTTGATCTGGACTAAATTTGGAGCACTGATCCAACCGGCCAACTTTAAATACAGACGGAGTTTGGGGGTGATTGACCTTGGAATCTGGAAGTCATAATTCACCCTTATCCAGAGAGCCCTCTGAACCCCACCAATGATGGATCTGGACTACATTTGGCACACAGACCCAATGTGGCCAACTTTGAAAACTGGCGGGGTTTGGGGTGATTAACCCATGATTTTGGGAGTTGCAGTTCACCCACATCCTTATGCATTTTCTAATGGGAACATTCATAAATAACAAACAGAAAGACTGGCTTTTTGCTAATAAATAGTGTTACAAATTACCAAACTGATACTGCCAAACATCCCAAAACAAAATATACCCTTTACAAATAACCCACACATCATCAGGTACTCAAGCTAGTATATAATAAAAGTGTCCATGCAAAGAGAGTTTTCAACACATTCCAAGGCAGCATATTCTAAAATATTCTTACTATTTTATGGACTCAACCCTTAATACCCCAAAGTAGTTTGACTTTAAGTCTAAAGCTGTAAAGAAGTGGGAAAACACCTACATCTCTCTAACTTCATTGCCTACAATGCCCACCATAACATTTCAAAGAGAGGAGATTTTTTTTAAACCAAAGAACACAGGGGAGGGACAGTGGGCAGGGTCAAATCTCTACTGTGTGTTGGCAAATCAACTGAAGTACAACTTAGTAAAATTGATAGATTTAACAGTGTGATGAAGGTAGGAAAATCATCCATTTGATTTCAAAACAGAGTATGACTGAGCTCTAGTTCAATGTGATGTAGTGTGACCAGTTTCAACCAGCTAAGCCTTTCTCTGATCATAATCAGAAATAATTTAGCCACAGCAGTCCATGCACTGAACATTTCTCAATTAGACTGTTGAAATGCATTCTGTGTGGGGCTTCCCTTGAATCTGCAGCCACTGCAAAATATAGCTGTTTGATTGCTTAATTGAATACAATATAGAAATCTTATGACATAGATTAATATTGGCTGCCAAGATAGTTCTGGTCTGAACTGAATAGGTGAACAATAGTATTCAAAGCTCTATACAGCTTGAGGCCCCAGTACGTAAAGAAGTACCATATTTACAGGAATGCAATGCTCACCTTTTTTGGCTAAAAGACTTTATCAAAATTGGTATGTGCATTAGATTTGTGTTATACAGTAATTTTAGTGCTGAGCCAAAGCATAATTCAGGAGGTACACCTGAAGCTCCTCTTTGAGAGACATCATCTTGAATCAAATGGTCAGGGCTCAATGCTATGCAATCCTGGGATCTGTAGTTTGGTGAGGCATTCTTTGGCAGAGAAGGCTCAAAACCTTGTCAAACTACACCCCCAGGATTCCGTAGCCATGAACCAAGACAATAAAGTAGATTAAATCTATTGCATAGATGTGCCCCAAGTTTTATTTCCCATCACTGGAAGCTTTGGTGTTCTAACAATTGTTTACAATGAAGGAATTCTATATGCTGCTCCTGAAAAGTCTTTATAGCTGTGAGATCCTATTTTGAGCCAGCCAATTGGACCTTCGCAGTTAGATGGCATCAATCCTAAGCTGAAGCCGGGTGAGGAGAGTTAACTCCTTCTCTTTCTCCTGAAGAGCCTCATCCTGCCCAGACTCAATTGCCTCTATTCTTGGAGAGTCATGCTCCTGCTAAACAGTAGCAATCTCTACAGTGTCATGTTGCTCATCCACCTTGGGCTCAGATTCTACTGCTAGGAGGAAACCTCCTTCCCATCATCCTCATCTTGGCCCAAGTCCTGACAATACCTTGCATCTCCCACCTTCCTTTTCTCTTTGTCTCATATTGTGCCATCACTAATCCATCTCTTAGGCCTTATTATTTTTGCTTGCCTTTCTTGTCACTTTTCCTTCTTTCTTTTCCCCTTCCTTACCTCACCTCACTTCTTTGCTGTTTTACTTTTCTACCCCTCTACATTCTAGCAATTATATTTCTTACCCTTGCTTTCCTTCTTTTCCCTTTTTTCTCATTTCAATTGACCTCACCTCCTTTGTATCCATTGCTTTGCCTTCTCTCATTTTGCTCCTTTTTGCTTCACTTCCTCTCCCTAGCAGTTTCATTTTCAATCCTCTCTCCTCTCTTATTTCAGTTCTCATGTGTTTTCTGCAAAGGGCTTTAAGTGATGACAGCTTTAAACCAATGTCAGATGAAAACAATGGTGTTCTTACTATTGCAAGACAAGAAGCAAAAGGAGAGGAAGATCAAGCAAGGCAGGTGGAGTCAGGAGCAGTGATGGGCAGGGTAATGCGAGGCAGATAATAGGTAGTAATAATAGGGATGGCTCTTTTTCTCTGACATTAGGAAGTGGGAGAACCTTAATTGTCTTTCAGCTGAGTTGACTCAGTCAGAATGGGGACGTAACAGCAGATGGCTAATACCTGTATCTGATTACTTCATAACTGCAGTAAAATGGACTGGAATCCTATATATTCTTTAAAAAAGTATTTCACTGTAGTTACTAAATTCTGATGTAAACCCCTCTCTCACACACACACATGCACATATCCTTACTTACAGAGCAGCAGGGGTCTGTTCCTCTAATTCAGGAAGCAATTGACTGCCATTTCCACTTTTTCTTTTGAGCTATCCCCTTTGCAATAGGCAAAAACATGATCCCTGTCACAATTTCCCTCTTTCTGGATATTTCTTGTGTGAGGGGTTGGTGGAAATGGTAGTCAGCTGCTTTGCAAGTGACAGGAATGCAAAGTGTCCAAAAAGTGAAAGTTGGGAGATTTCCTTGGTCCCTATGCAGCCCGTAAACTAGGGGCATGTTGGGATTATGAATATGCAACAATCATGAGTGCTTATCTCCATGTTACACATTCATATGTGTGATATAGAATTTCAACTGTTATTTTTTTAAAAGCATCACAGTAATGTTGGCATGAAATACCCAGCCGCAAAACAATCCTGATGGTGTCAAAGACAATAATACTCAACACTGAGCAGACTTGTGTTCTCAAGAAAATATTCAGAATTTGGTGAGTAAATTCAAAATCAAGTCAGAAAGGGAAGGCTGTAGTTTCTCTTTTTGTGAGCTACTTCATGACAAAAGAGCAATGAAGCAACATGTCTGACTAATAAACAAAGCTTTTTGAGATCTATATCTTCCTTAACAATCCATAAAGTAGGACTAGTTGATTTTAGAGAAAACAGCCAGTTTTGTTTGATTGAAATGGTTCTGGAGGTAATTTAAAATTACACATTATTTGAGTGAACACTGATGATTACCTCATTTCTTTAACTTTAGTAAGTTTCATTTCAGATTGGTTGGTTGTTGAGCTCGCCATTTTACAACGGACAGAATATCAGCTTTGATCAATGATATTACTGTCTTTTAAAATAATACCACCAGAGACCTGGAATAAAGTAACTATTACAATAATATTAGCAAATGGAAGAAGTGTGTATCTCATATTCTTGAGCTGGCTTTTTATTAGCTAAATAGCTGAACTTGCAATATGTCTGACCAACTTATACATATAATTTATGCAGAGTGTTTTCAATTAACCAATTTAACTGATGGGGACAGAAGCATAAAAGTCTAGTGAAGTCTTCAAGACAAATGATACAGAAAGTATGCAGTTGCTATGAATCAACTGCTAGGGACCTCATCACACTTACCAATTTACTGTAAGTGTCCAATGATGCTTCCCAGCCAGCTGAGGGATGGATGTACATATACCTCAACTTCCTGCAGAGACCCCATCCCCACCCAGCATGGAAGCATCCTAGAATGCTTCCTTGTCAAACAGGAAGGCTCCTGTGTTGTGTTAGCTCCATTGCCACCCCGGTTGGGCGATGTTTCCCCTGTGTGATGGGGAAAGCCCCAGTGTGCCTGCTGCTTCACCACACTTGCTGGAGAAAAGGCATGGGGTGTGTGATAAGATCCTAGGTAGCATTTCATCAAACAGTGTCATCTATATGCAACATGGTATGTATGCATTAGGATTCTATAATTATGGAACATAAATACCCTAAAGGCATCAGATTCTGTCTGATCTTGGAGGCTAAGGAAGTTCAACCCTGGTTGTTCTTGGATGGAAAACTAGCAAGAAATACCAGGTGCCGTAGACTATATTACAGAGGAAGGAACATGCAAAAGCACCTGTTGCATAAGAAAACCCTTTGAAATTCATAGGGTCAACGTAAGTCACCAGGTCACAAACAATTCCGTTAATAAGCACTGAATTTCAGTTCTAAGCCAATTACAACTTGCATACTTTGTCCAACCCAGCATGAATCCCATATTAAACAGTTAGTAAATGACAATTGTCCCTAATAATTTTCTGCTCTTGGCAATCTTTTGTTTGGCAGAAATGTTTTTTGTTCTTATTAGAACTGAAGGAATTGTTTTCTATATGACTTTTCCCTAAAAGGGTTTTCTTCAAGAAGTCAACATGTCAGCACCCTGGAAGTATTTGTGAACAATAAGGAAATTAGAAGTTTCTAAGTGATGGATGTTTAACGATTAGGAAACTTACAGAGAAGGAGGAATAACTAGAAAGGAAAGTATAGCTAGCTTTTCAAGAGGATAAATGACTCAGAGATGTATTAATAAAACAAGGGAATGTGGAAAGAAATCAAGAACTAAACATTTTGGTAAAGTGGGACGGGAATGTAAGGAGTCTTAATTACTAAAATGCATGTAGTTTAAAAATAATGCAGACAAACTTTTTATGTATTACCATGTGAAAGCCTCCTAGTGATTAACTGGTGAACACAAGGCTGATCAAAGGCTTAACCATCTAATTCTTAACAAGGAAATTGTTCAATATTATTTTTGAGTAAACATCATGTGGCACTTTAGTTTCCATAGATTCTGGCAAAGCTTTCTACTTTTGCTGTTATTTTAATTGCTTTTTTTTTTTGCAATCATAGAATGTTTATGAATGGTTTGATGTTGTTTATATTCACAAAGCATAAAAATTTCTTTAATAGCATCATCTTAATATTATTCAATGGTTTGGTTTTGATATACTGTAAACCACAGGTGGGAAAAGTACAGTTCATTGGACAAATGTGACCCTTGGAATTCCTGGGTATGGCTCTGAAGACCCTAGAAACCCCCACAACTTATCCATACCTACCTTATCCTCAGGAATCCAGCAAACTTCTTGCAGGTCTTGTGATTCATGAAGAAGGCTGGAAGGGGGAGAATGACACAAGGGATCTGACGTGAGCATGAGGAGCATAGGAAGGCTGTCGAGACAGCTGCAGCATGTTGTGTTTGAAACCAGCCCAGCTGTCTCAGCAAATATAAGGCAGCAACAATAGCAACCTCCTTTCGACTATTCTCAAACCTCCTGGTTATTTCCCTCTATTGTATGGCTGAGCTACATTGGCCTCATAACCTGTCACGGGTTAGCTATTGCCACTGTTGAAGCAAGATTCAACTTCAGGCCAGTCTATTTTTTACATAGATTGATGAGTGGACTTTGTAAAGCTGCAATTTTGGACGATAGCTTCCACAATCAGCATTACCATTTGAGCATCTGAACCATATTCTTTGCACAGTGTAAGAGTTTCAGTGTTGGTGATTTCTTGATGTGTCTCATACTTGTTTTTGGATTTATGGTCTCCTTTGTCAATGCCAAACAAAGCAGAATAATACTGTGCAGTAGATTAAGCATTTGACAGTGCTGAGAAATGAAATCTCTCTGCAATATACTTAGGAGAAACAAAGGCTATTTTGAGCCATTTATTCTTACTGTGATTCTTTTCTCAACTGCCACAAAATATAGGCTATACATTCAGTTTAAATAGTTAAATTGGATGTCTCCATTATAGCAAGAGGTATACGATCTATTGTTCTTCATCACAGGATATTTGCCACGCAAAGTTTGTATTTTATATTGCTTGACATAAAAAACATTGTTTCTCATTCTTTTCCATCTCACAGCGAAATTTGGGGTATTCCAAATAGAAATGCACATCAGATTTCTTATTAAATATTTCACCAATACTTGGTGGGTACATCACCATAACAGCAGCAACAACAACAAAAAAACTCACAAAGGTGAGCTAAAAGCAGCATCACAGTCAAGAAAGGCAGGGTTTTAATTATACCTGTCACCTTTCCATACCTCTCCCTTGATGGCTTCATCTTTTGAGTCAGGTCAGTGTAAGGTGACTCCTTTCCACTATTCACCATGTATTCTCAGACGTATTGAAGTTTGCTGCCTTGATTGCCCAGGGATGAGTTTTTGATGCCAGTTCCATTAGCATACATTCCAGCAACAGCACTTCCTTCTGCTGATTGCTTTTCTCCTACAAAATGTGAGCTTAAAGGGCATTTCTTCAACACCATAGTCCCACTTTACAGGCTTTTAAATAAAGCATTAAATGGCAAGAGAAGGAAAAATACAGTTTCTCAGAGTAGGGACAGTCACCTTCATTGTTTTTTCCTCATAGTTAGCTCCATCCACGAGGTGAAACCTGTTGACCACTGCTATAGTGGATGTAGGATTTGCAGAAGTGGAACCAATGGTAACTTGTACTTTCCATGTTAGTGGGATAATGCATCATAGAATCACAGAGATGGAAAAGACCACATGGGCCATCTAGTCCAACCCCCTGCCATGCAGGAAAAGCACAGAGTACCCCTGACAGATGGGCTTCCAGCCTCTGTTTAAAAGCCTCCAAAGAAGGAGCCCCCAACGCACTCCTTGGCAGAGAGTTCCACTGCTCAACAGGAAGTTCTTCAGAATGTTCAGGTAGAATCTTCTTTCCTGCTATTTTAACCCAATTTTAACCCAGTTCTAGTCTCCAGGGATGCAGAAAACAAGCTTGCTTCCTCCTCCTTATGGCATCCTTTCACATATTTATACATGGCTATCATGTCTCCTCTCAACCTTCTCTTCTGCAGGTTAAACATACCCAGCTGTTTAAAATGCTCCTCATAGGGTCTCCAGACCTTTGATCATTTTAGTTGCCCTCCTCTGGACAGCTTCCAGCTTGTCAGTATCTATCTTAAATTATATCTTACATTTCTCCTTGTTGAAATTAATTTCATTAGTTTTGGCCCAGCTCTCTGATTAGCTATCCCTCCTAATTTGGTGTCATCAGCAAATTTGGTAAGCATGCCCTCTAAATCTTCATCTAAGTCAATAACAAAGATGTTGAACAGTACTGGGCTCAGGACCAAACCCTCTGGCACTCCACTAGTCATTTCTTTCCAGGATGAAGAGGAACCATTGTTGATCATTCACTGGGTTCAGCTGCTTAACTTAACAGATCCACCTAATAGTAGCATTGCCTAGACTACATTTAACTAGTTTGTTTACAAGAAGGTCATGAGGGACCTTGTTGAAGGCCTAACTGAAATCAAGCCAACTAGAGCTTTAAGATCACTTCATCACATTAGGAAGGGAAGTGTGTGGCAGAGGAGAGCAGAGGAGAGCTCAGTCTTACTTCATTTTTTAATGAAACTGATGTTTCCTTTCTATCATACTGTTAAATGCCTCAAGTTTCCTTTGCGTATTCTTTCATCACAGTCTCCTTCACACTGCAGAGATTTGGCCACACCTGCATCCCTCTCCCTGCTCATTGTAGAAAAAACACCTCCTCTTTTTAAAGTCTTTACTAATGTCAGATCTCATAGGTGAGATCTGAGGAGTTCTCAGCATCTTCAGTCTGTTACAAACACTACATGCTGCTGAAAGATGGAACATGAGAGCAATGAATGCCATCACATTACAGATTTGGCAAACCATCCAGATCATTGAGAGAAATCCACTTCCATCCCACATCCAGAAATGCTGGAAAAGAATGCTGTACCCTGCACTTGAACCAAAACTAATGTGATGAACACAGCAAGTAACCAAATGTTAAATGTAGGACTCTGGAATTTAACTAATTTGATGAAGTGGTATGTTTTCCCCTTCCTTTGTATCACAAACTCCAGGAGCACATGGTTACACCCACCTAAGTATCTCATCACTTCCCACTGCATTTACCAGGTCCTCAGTGTTGGTTAGGACCAGATCTAGAATAGCTGATTCCTTTAATTATTGTCCAGATACTCTCAACTTGGTTTCCAGGACTGAAGTCTTTCAACTCTTGACAGGTGTGAATATTATTGACATATAATGCTACTTCACCCTGTCCCCTGTTTGGTCTATTTCTCTGAAATATGTTATACCCCTCCAATGCTACATTCCAATTATAGGACTCATCCCACCAGGTTTCAGTTATGCTTCTTATATCATAACTGCCTTGTTGTGCTAAAACTTCCAGTTGATCTTGTTTATTTCCCATGCTTTGGGAATTAGTTTAAAGACACTGAAGCCCATGGGACATGCCCCATAGCTGTTTATTTGAGATTATTCTCCTCTCGCTGCACTTCCGTGAGGGAAGGAGCCCATGGTGGCACAATGGGTTAAACCTTTGTGCTGGTAGGACTGCTGACTGATAGCTTCGAATCTGGGGAGTGTGGGTGATCTCACTCTGTCAGCTCAAGCTCTCCATGCAGGGACATAAGAGAAGCCTCCCACAGGATGGTAGAATATCAAACGTTCTGGTGTCCCCTGAGCAATGTCCTTGCGGATGGCCAATTCTCTCATACCAGAAGCAACTTGCAGTTTCTAAGTCACTGCTGACACGAAAAAAAAAAAATCTGTGAAGTGCAACCCATCCTGAGCCAGTGGCCAATCTTCCTGGAAAACTGAACCATAGTCCAGAAAGCCAAATTGGTCTTTCTGGGCCTCGTCGTACAACTGGGAAGAGAGATGAAAAGTTCACCTGTACATTAAGTTCTTTTAGCTTTCTTCAAAGAGCTTCAAAATCCTTTCTGATCTTATGAAGACTATGCCTTGCAGTATTGTTGGTTACTACATGAAAAAACATGAAAGGGGGAAGGTCAGTGGGCTTGATGAGCCTTGTCAGCCTTGAGTTATGTGGTGGATTTTTGCCCCAGGGAGGCAGCATACTATTAATAGAACCTAACATTTCATGTAAAACATGGAACGCCTTAAAAATTGCACATACTGTAGTTCCTTCTCCTCTAAAAAAAAGTCCAGAAATAGGGAATCTTGCAAGGGTTGGTGATTTTCTAAATGGAGTCTTTTGATTTGCCAAGACATATTTCCTTATTGAAGACATTATTAATTACCTTTCCATTTGGCAATATCTGTTGGTTTAGTTAGGAACAGAGATGTCTATGGCAAACAATACATAAAAATATAAAACAAAAATGGTCTAATACGTTCGTTGTACACAATGTGTATATTGTAGTCCCATATATGTATCACGCTATACAGAACAACACTTAGTCCTCTGAAATCATATAGGATTAATAACAAAATATCGCTTTCCTAAGTGTATTGAAACAATAACATAAATATAGGAGTCTGCCTAGTCATTGAAGGATTTCTTCTGGACTTAAACTGAATAACATACAGATTAGAACTAAAAGGTCTCAGTTAAAAAACCAAAACTTGTGAAAGTCTTAGAGTATGCCAATTACTGTCCCGATGGTGTCCCGATAGTGTCCAAACATATGATATCTCTGAGAGATTCAGTATAACGAGGGTGGATACGAGAACAGTGGAAAGAGAACTGTCGTAAATCCTGGAGACTGAATGGACGGTTACTGGCTGGAACAGGTTTCGTTGTGGATAACAGAGGATATGGAAAGGTTGCTTACCTGTAACCGTCTTTCTTCAAGTGGCCATCTGTGAAATTCACACAACCCACCCATTCTCCCCACATCCCTTGGGGAGGGGGGTTAATGCATTTATGTATTTTAGGCAGGATGTAAAAAACAGGAATTCTGGGAAATTGATTTTGTAAAAAATCAAATGTTTGTACAACCTTGCCCTTCAGAAATCTCAGCAGACTGACAGAAATTCTTTACTACAATATTGACCTAAATAACAACAAAACAGAGTCATTTGCCCCCTCACACTAACCTCTGAGACCCACACACACGCAGAATCATCAATATCTCATACAGGATATCCCAGGATGTCAGCAGACACCAATTATAGCCCATAGAAGATCTAAGAACCTGAAAGATATTTTAATCCATTCTGATCTCAAAACATCCAGTTATTCAGTTTAAGTCCAGAAGAAATCCTTCCATGACTATGCAAACTCATATATTTAGAAAAGTGATATTTCGTTGTTAATCCTATATGATTTCAGAGGACTAAGTGTTCTGTATAGCGTGATACATATATGGGACTACAATATGCACATTGTGTACAACAAACGTATTAGACCATTTTTGTTTTATATTTTTGAATATCTGTTAGCTTGTCATGTTTCCAAACGATTCAAGAGATTAAACTTCAAGAGTTTTTGATCAGCTTGGTATTCTTATTCTCCTCAATGTTCGCAAACATTTTTTCCCAATTTCTCTTTTCCCTCATCAATTCTATTACTTTAACTCAGTAAGGGGGAAGAGACCATCTCAAACTAGAAGGACAGGCTAACTGTACATTGAATCCGTTATGCTTATAAATTAATTTCCCTTATCCCTGCAATGAGGCTGGAAAATGTTTCCCAATCTGTTAACGTCATTGCAATTATTTGACAGGCTGATAAATACTGCACCCTTGCACGATTTCAAATTTCTCTTGCAAACAGCATTACAGCTCCATTTCTCTCATTGATGACTAAGGCATTCTATACATTAGTCAAAGGTGGCACCATTTGTTTTATGTTGCTTCATCAGTGATGGTTGCTGCTCATGTATGGCATCATTCACTGGGCTCTTGCGCTGATGCAGCATGTAGTCAATTCTAAATGATGGCAAGCAACATTTAAGAAATTTAGCTTGGATCATATAGCTTGTGAGTGAGTTATTATTCATTCAATATAATGCTTTTAGCATCATATCAGTTCCACAGCTCCCTTTTATTTTCACGTAGATGAAAATAGATTTCTACAAATGCTATTTTCAGCTCTATTCATGCTCTGTTCAAATGCTCTATTATTTAGTTACAAAAGCAACATAGATACATTGGGACAGAGTATTTAGCCTTTTTTTGGGGTGCTGTGTTGAGTCTTTCCAGCCAGCTATTCTCAAAATAGGAACTTCTGCAATGAGCATTTTTTTCTAAATAAACTACGAGATAAGAGTTTTGAAAAGTTACTTATTTGGCAATAGCACCCAGTATCTTCCCACAAGTATTGTCAATTTCCATATTAATAAGAAAATTTGGGGAGCTGTAGTTGAAATGTATCTTTCCCCAGCCTACGAGGTCTGCATAGGTAGAAGAGGCTGCCTCATTTCTGTGTCTATCAATAAATGGCTGTGAGGACAAGCCCTGGCATATCAATATATTTTGCTCTAGAAATCTATATTAATAGAAGAGACTGCATAACATCTATGTCTATCTGTAAATGGCTGGAAAGAGTCATATGACTCTGCAGGAATGGGCTCAATGCACTGACTCATGACTCTGCTTTATCCTGGATCAAACTAGTTATTAAGGGGAATGTATATACCCTATGATTAACCCATGTTCTCTCAAACAATAGGATTTTAATAAATAAATAAATAATACCTACAGACTGAGTCTGTGTTTACCTTCCAGTCATGAAACAAAGCATGCTTATGCAAAATACAGATGGGAGAAAATTAAGTGCTAATAACACAGGGACATCTTTCACATCTTTTAAGCCAGTTTTAAGTATGAATTTTAAACTCATATCTTGTTTTAATCTTTGTTCTGTGTATTTCAATATATTTTATAGAAATTCATTTTAATATGTATATTTATATAATTTTTACAATGTGTATGTGTTTTAATTATGCTTAACCCATCTCAAGCAACAAGGAGAAGTGTGTTAAGAAATATCATCATCATCATCATCATCTTGTTCCACTTCTAAATCCAACTTAAACCCAAATGCTTCTCTCCATCATGATGAGAATGGACAAGTGGGGAACCACAAGATTCTGTCCTGGTCCCAGTACTATTCAACATCTTTGTAAATGACTTTCATGATTGAATAGAGGTAACTGCTTATCAAATTTACAGATGGCACCAAATTAGGAGGGGTAGCTAATACTCTGGAGGACAGGATCAGAATTGAAAATGACCTTATGAAATTAGAGAGCTGAGCCATGAATTTCAACAGGGAGAAAAGTAGCATGCTATATGTAGGCAGAAAAAAATGAAGTGAACAGCTATAGGATGAATGGTGCTTAGTTTGACATTGGGTTAGGATACAAACTCAGATTTTGAAATCTGAAATAACTCATGCACCTCTCTTAGTGGAAGAGCAGCCTCAGCTTGAGGGAGAACAGAGCTAATACTCACCTGCAGCTGACTTGTTTAAGGATGCAGCTCAGGAAACAGCACAACCTCCATGTCCATGGACCTGGCATATGGGGTGGAGAAATGCTGCCAAACAGCATCATAGGCATTCCACATTAGGAACAACTGGCTATTGCCCATGTAAGAGCCAACTTTGGTTGGTTCCGGTTGCTGGAAAACTTGACTGCTTTCTGGCTGACATTCTTTTTTTATGACTTCTTTGACTCTGACCCATGGACTGCCTGCTGACAGGATTCCTAGACCCTGGACTACCTAACAATGCTCCACCAGCCTCAACTACACTTTTCAGCCTGTGAGAGTCCATCAGGCTGAACATGAGTCAATTGTATGACGTGGCAGCTAAAAAAGCCAATGTGATTCTGAGCTGCATCCCATTGTCAACTACACTAAAGCCACAGATTACGCTGGAATTTCCAGAAAGCTTTGGAGTAGCCCGCAGAAGACAAAGATGATTTAACCCTGTATAATCTAGTGATGCTCAGCAGAAGTTGGCAAACATTATGGGAAAAGAAGAAGTTAAGAGAGTCTGGGTTTCCTTGCCTATGAGGACCTGCTCCAAAACATGGAGTAATGGATTCAATGGAAAAGAGATTCCACATCAGAATTAGAAAGACTTCCTGAAAGTAAGAATTATTCAACAGTAGAATATACTGACTCTGAGTGTGATGGAGTCTCCTTTGCAGGTTTTCTATATAGAGGCTGGGAACATTTTCATTGTGTATTTCTGCATGTAAGGAAGTTAATTTGGATGGTTCTTGTGGTTTATTCTAATTCTATGATTTATAAATGTGCAAAATGTATGATATTGTTATCAGTTGCCTTTTAGGAAGAATAAAGCTTGTTGCTGATTAATGTTTAGTACATTTACCAATTTACATTTTTATTCACATGGCATCTTAAAATTTATTCAATTGCTTAGGTTTCTTCTGCACACTGCTTATCTCAAAAGTGCTTTGTACTCCTACTACCTTCAAATTAAGATGACATTTGGGTTACTACATAAGTGATACCTCTGGACTACAGCTTGAAAAGCTGTCTTTTTTGGACAAATCCCCCTGAATTCTTGTCTTTCCCCTTCTTTTCCAAAGAATGCTGGTGCCTCACCAAACTACAATACCCATAGTTCCCATGGCAATTAAACTGGTGTCAAACTGCATTAATTCTACAGTGTAGGTTGCTATAAAAAGTATAGCTATGGGAGCTATTGAGAAGACATCAACTCTGCCTGCATCTTTTGTTTATTTCAAAACATCTTGTTTGATTGTAGCCTTGGTTGCTAGCATTTCTTTTCTTCTCATCTGTTTCACTGTTTAAAATTTTCCAGCCCCTCAAAGATATTGCCTGGTCTTTTAGTTATGATTTCAGTTATTTCACATTTCACGTAATTAAAGGCTCAGTCTGACTTGGCTTTTTTTCTTTTTCCTTTGGCCTGACCCATCATCTTGATTTGTAAAATGCATCGTATGTTACATGGACTATTTCATTAGTTCAGCAGTTACTTCCACAAGATTATCTTCTTTCACTTCTGTTAAGCATCAGTAGCATGACTGATATAGGCTCGATAATGAGATTACACTTGGCTTATAACTTTTTAATGAGAAAATACTTTTTTCATCTCAAAAAGAGAAGAAAGTGGATTTTTATTTTAGGGAATCTGTTGCTAACGGACAACATGATCCCTCGCTAGGTTTAGACTGAATTATACTCAGATAAAAATATGAATAAGAAGATGACCTGGACCTCTAAGAGGCTGGGAGCTTCAAGCACCAATGTTTCTGCAGAGGAAAGAGTTGGGAGATCACACTGCAATCCTCAACACGCTCACTTTGGAAATATTCAGAATATATTGCAACCTATTCTCAAGAAGCTGGGCATATGAGTGGATTCATAGGATGTCTTTACAACAATTTATGTATTTGCAAATAGTGCTGGAACTCTTTCACACTGAACAGTTATAACATTATGTTTCACTTCCTACTCCCTCCTCCCTTCTCCTGTTGGACTGAATATCACCTGGGTCTCAGTGAGAGAAGGCAAGGGAGAAGTTACAGCGTTTCTGGAGGTGAGAGCTCCTTCCTACTCCCTCCTCCCTTCTCCTGTTGGACTGAATATCACCAGGGTCTCAGTGAGAGAAGGCAAGGGAGAAGTTACAGCGTTTCTGGAGGTGAGAGCTCCTTCCTACTCCCTACTCCCTTCTACTGTTGGACTGAATATCATCTGGGTCTCAGTGAGAGAAGGCAAGGGAGAAGTTACACCGTTTCTGGAGGTGAGAGCTCCTTCCCACTCCCTCCTCCCTTCTCCTGTTGGACTGAATATCATCTGGGTCTCAGTGAGAGAAGGCAATGGAGAAGCTGCATCCATTGGAGTCAGCACTTTTACCACCCTAAAAGATCCACTCGGAAAGTCTTCGCCAGTCCGGAGGCCTTCCATTGATTATTTTTTGCTGACTTTGTCATGGAACCTGTTGTCCTTGTATGAGTGTTTCCCTCATCAGACGAACCGGTTGCTGCCGCCACTTGGCCTTTTCTCCTCTTTTTTGTTCTCTCCCGTCCCTTTTAAAATTCTATGTTATTTTATTTTAGCTGTGTAAGTATATAGAGTATACTCAACCTACACTTTTTAATTGCTCTGGGCCATTAGTATTCTTTTTTTTTTAAACTACGGTTTTGATATTTTAGTGGAAAATGAATCAGCTGGATACATATGGGATCTGCGAACTGTCCCAGCTATGCCACCTTATGGGCAGATCTTTTAACCTCGTTTTTTCACAGCTTGTAACTGTGAATGAGAAACTAGATCATCTCATCAAGGGAATTTCGCAACTGGCAAATGCCACTAGACATCAAGATGTTCCTGAGGATGAGAATAATATTGGATATAACTCGAGGGAATCCAGTTGGCATTTAGATTTTGGGGGGGAGGGAATACCTGGGTTTCAAAAGGGCAGCAAGGAGTTAATATTGGATAATGGGAATATCGAGGGAATGGATGATATGTGTGCTGAACAAACTGGCCCGAGAAGGGAAGATATGGATATGGATATAAGTTTGGGAGTGGCGAAGTCATCAACGAAGGCTCCATTGGAGGGGGATTTCTCTCCTCCTCATGTTGAGTGCCGCCATGGCCATACCTTGCAAACGAAACAACTGGCCTTTCTAATTAGAGACTCCACATGGAATAGGGGTAGATGGACCTCGAAAAGAGCGATCCAGAGGTCCTTGGTTCAAATTTTATCAAGGAGCCTGACTACAGTCAAGATTAAGACCATTACGTGGCTCCAGAAGGACTATCAATCTCACGATCGCTCTATACGCCTCATTTCCACCTTTGAGGATAAGTCTATTATAGAGGAGTTATGGGCCCTTAGGTCCTGGCTGCTATTATGGGGCATCACCATCAGAAAAGTAATAGTAGACCCCGTGATTCGTCCTCTTGTGGCCAACTTGTCTTTATATACTCAAGCACTAACTAGGCCCAATGATAATAGGATGTTCAATCCTCACTATAGGTCCCCTCCCTCAGAAAAGTCGCATCTAGATGTTCTGGCCCAATCTTTCTCAGTCCCTTACCAGCAATCGTTGCCTCCCCCTACTCCTCGAAGATTTTCCGGTAGGCCCCACTTGTCCCCTTTCTTGGAAGCTAGGCTAGTTGGAAATTCCAGCAGTCATTTGGACTTGGGGAGTTGACTAGACTCTCCAAATGATGTTCCAACTGAGCCAGATTCCCTGGGGGGTGGGAACCGGGTGGGGTTTGGTTCCATCGAGGTCGTGTGGGGGAGGAGGAATTGCGGTCGATGGATTCCCAGGGAGAAGCGCAACAGAGTTCTTGCGACCCTGGAGAAGGATAGGTGTGGTAGCCTCGATGGCAGCCCCTCCGGGCTGAAGGTCCTGCTGCTCAATGCCAGATCCGTCAAGAGTAAATCATCTATTATCCAGGATTTAATCCTGGATGAGCAGGCGGATCTGGCTTGCATCACCGAGACCTGGCTGGATGAACTGGGTGGAGTTAGTCTTTCCCAGCTTTGTCCTCCGGGTTTCGGGGTGCATCAGCAGGCCAGGCCGGGAGGGTGGGGAGGTGGGGTTGCGGTGGTCTTTTGGCAGTCCATCGCCCTGGTCAGATGCGCCGCTTTGCAACCTGCCGGGTATGAGTGTCTCCACCTGAGGGTGGGTACCCGGGACAGTTTGGGGATTCTGCTGGTGTACCGTCCACCCCGCGACACAGCAGTCTCCCTGCCTGAGCTAGCAGAGGTGGTCTCTAGCGTGGTGCTGGGTTCCCAGCGCCTGGTGGTGCTGGGAGATTTCAACATTCACACTGAGGCCACCTTGACAGGTGCAGCTCAGGAATTCATGGCCGCCATGATGACCATGGGACTGTCCCAAGTGATATCGGGTCCCACTCATCAAACTGGACATACACTCAACCTGGTTTTTGTTGCGGGTGACGGTTTGGTTGGAGTGGAAGAGCAAACTATCCTTCCATTGTCATGGTCCGACCATTATCTGATCAGTTTAAGACTCACCACACCCGTAAACCTCCGCAGGGGTGGTGGACCCATTAAGATGGTCCGCCCCAGGAGACTTATGGATCCTGAGGGATTCCTGAGGTTTCTTGGGGATCTGTCTGCCATGGAGCCTGACGATCCTGTCGATGCCTTGGTCGCTCGCTATAACAGTGAGTTGTCCAGGGCTATAGACATGATCGCCCCCGAATGTCCACTCTCGCTATGTGGAGTTGCCCCAGCCCCCTGGTTTACTGGGGAGCTGGCGGAGATGAAACGTGCGAGGAGGAGACTAGAGTGCCGCTGGCGGACAACTCGTGATGCATCTGACCGAGCACGGTCTAGAGCCGCCACTAGGGCCTATTCCGTGGCGTTGCGAGCAGCCAGGAAGGCTTTCTCGACTGCCCGCATCGCGTCTGCAACAACTAGATCCTCAGAGCTGTGTCGGGTTGTTGGGGAGCTCCTCCACCCTCCTCAGGCTCGGGGGGCACCTGACATCCCGGCAACTCGGTGTAGCGAGTTTGCTCACCATTTTGCAGACAAAGTCGCTCAGATTCGTTCCGACTTAGATGCTGGCCTTGTTGCAATGCCAGGTGAGGTAACCGAGGCTTCTGTCTGTTCGATCTTGTGGGATTCGTTTCAGCTTGTGCAGCCTGATGATGTGGACAAGATTCTTGGAGCGGTGAGGGCGACCACCTGTGTCCTTGACCCTTGCCCATCTTGGCTTTTAAAACAGGCCAGTGGTGGGTTGGTTGATTGGTTTGTGAGAATAATTAATGCCTCTTTGGAGCAGGGTAGATTTCCATCTAATCTAAAACAAGCGGTGGTGAGACCTATCTTAAAGAAGGCCTCCCTAGATTCGACCAACTTGCATAACTACAGACCAATCTCCAACCTTCCATTTTTGGGCAAGGTCTTGGAGCGGGTGGTTGCCTCTCAGCTCCAGGGATTCTTGGATGATACGGATTCTCTGAATCAATCGCAGTCTGGCTTCAGGCCTGGTTTCAGTACCGAGACGGCTTTGGTCGCCTTGGTGGATGACTTCCGCAGGGAGCTGGACAGGGGGAGTGTGACCCTGTTGGTTCTCTTGGATATCTCAGCGGCTTTCGATACCATCGACCATGGTATCCTTCTGGGACGTCTCTCCGGGATGGGCCTTGGGGGTACTGTTCTGCAGTGGCTTCAGTCCTTCCTAGAGGGGCGTTCCCAGATGGTGAAGCTGGGGGACACCTGCTCGGACCCCTGGCCATTGTCCTGTGGGGTCCCGCAAGGTTCTATTCTGTCCCCCATGCTTTTCAATATCTACATGAAACCGCTGGGCGAGGTCATCCGGGGTTTTGGAGTTCGGTGCCATCTCTACGCGGATGACACCCAACTCTACTACTCTTTTCCACCAAAATCCAAGGAAGCCCCTCGGATACTGGACCAGTGTCTGGCCAATGTATTGGCCTGGATGAGGGCGAACAAGCTGAAGCTCAATCCTGACAAGACAGAGGTCCTCCAGGTCAGTCGAAAGTCTGATCGGGGTATTGGGTGGCAACCTGCGCTTGACGGGGTTGCACTCCCCCTGAAGGTGCAGGTCCGCAGCTTGGGGGTCCTCCTGGATTCGGGGCTGACGCTTGAGGCTCAGGTGTTGGCCATGGCCGGGAGGGCCTTTGCACAACTAAAACTTGTGCGCCAGCTGCGACTATACCTCGAGAAGTCTGATCTGACTACGGTGGTCCACGCCTTAGTTACCTCTAGACTGGACTATTGCAATGTGCTCTACGTGGGGCTGCCTTTGAAGACGGCCCGGAAATTGCAATTAGTTCAGCACTTGGCAGCCAGGCTTCTAACAGGAGCAAACTACAGGGCGCGTTCTACGCCTCTGTTTAAGGAGCTCCACTGGCTGCCGTTTGTTTTCCAGGCCCAATTCAAGGTGCACGTTATCACCTACAAAGCCCTAAACGGTTTGGGACCCACCTACCTTAGAGACCGCATCTCCCCCTATGAACCTGCACGATCTCTTCGCTCTTCGGGGGAGGCCCTCCTCTCGCTCCCACCACCTTCGCAGTTGCAGCTGGTGGGGACGAGAGAGAGGGCCTTCTCCCCTGTGGCCCCCCGCCTCTGGAACTCACTCCCGAGGGAGATTAGACAGGCCCCCACCCTCCTTGCCTTTCAAAAAAGCCTTAAAACCTGGCTTTTCCAGAGGGCCTTCGACGACTAATTTTTGGGGGTTGATTTGTCTGCCCATTTAATTTAATTAGAGAGTGTTCTGCCATGATTATTGATACCTTGCTGAATACTTCTGCCACGAAGCTACAGAAGCCCTCTATTTCGGCCTAGAACTGTTTTATCTCCTTGTTTTTAACATGCGATGTATGTATTGATTGTATGACTGCTTTTCATGTTTGATTTTACAATGTGTAATTTGTCACTGTTTTTATTATTGTTGTGAGCCGCCCCGAGTCCCCTCGGGGAGATGGGGCGGGATATAAGAATAAATTTATTATTGTTATTATTATTATTTAACTGCCATGTAACACCAAACAACAAACATCAGGATCCAGTAGTATGCTGCCATAGGAACTGAAGTAAAATATTGTGCTATAATTCTGCCCTCATCTACACTGCCATAAAATGTGGCTTGAAACTGCATTATATGGTCAGTGTAGACCAGTGGTTCTCAACCTGTGGCCTACAACTCCCAGAAATCCCAGCCAATTTACCACCTGTTAGGATTTCTAGGAATTGAAGGCCAAAACATCTGGGGACCTACAGATTGAGAACCACTGGTGTAGACTCATATAATGCAGTTTAAATGCATTGAACTACATTATACAAGTCTGCAGTTTCAAACTAAATTATATGGCAGTGTAGATGGGGCTTCTGTTAATGTTATGTTAAAGGGTCCCAATCAACCAAGTATTAGAAATCTGCTGCAAACACACACTTAAATAATATATATGATAAAGCATCACTTTGATTTTAAAACTCAAAACAATAAACTTTTAAGATGGCAGTATAATTTATTTTATTAAATTTATAATCTACTTATCAATCAAAAACAGTATTTATGACAAAGAAGTAGCATTCACATACAATTAAATACAATTAATAATATAAAACTGGATCAAAAGAAAAATGGAAACTGCAATCACAAAAAAATAAAAATACTCAGAGGTTATTCTGTCTCTTGATGTGTGTTTCCACCTAATATATAAAGTACCAAACAGATATAGAGTAATATATAGCTATAGGTATATTATGCATACTAACTCAATAGATCAAGCATCACAGAAACAGGAGTTGAGTTGCCAGCATTTTAGTAATACAACAAAATGGATATGTCAAAAACTGCTTATGAAAAGAAATGAAAAAACAAAGATTGGCTAGGAAAGGAATGGCAGCAAATGGACACAGTCGTTCCAGAGAATATGCTTGCTTTTCCAGACCTGATTCTAGTAAAAAAAATGAAGAAGAAGAAGACCTTAGATGGCAATGACACTTGGAAAAGAGTCTCCTGAGGTTATCTAAACTCATGGATATGATAGGTGTTCCCTGAAACATCTTTACACAAACCATGGTCAAACTTTCATGGTGCCACTCTATTTTGTTTTGCCACCTCTTTACATGTCCATTTAGGGCTGTGACATTGCACCTCTAAAAGGAAAGCTCACATGGTGGCTCGTGATGCCCTGAGTGCCCTCCCTCCTCCCCTCACCACACAGCGAGGACAGGACAGGGTCCCCTCATCAAATGGCAGAAAGGGTGGCAACGTACATTGCCTTGCCACTCTTTCTGCCATCACATGGCAAAAGGGGGATGAAAGTGCAAGTAGCTCTGTCAGAGCTATGCAAACAACACTTTCCTCCCTGTAGTGGTGAAGAGGTCTTTGGTCAGACCTCAACTGGAATACTGTGACCAATTCTGGGCACCACAATTCAAGGGAAATATTGACAAGCTGGAAGGTGTCCAGAGGAGAGCCTGCAGAATAGAAGGTTTAGAGGAGACGTGATAACAATGGATTAATATTTGAAAGGTTGTCATAAGGAAGAGGGAGCAGGCTTGTTTTCTGCTGCCCTGGAAATCAGGACTCAGAGCAATGGGTTCAAATTACAGGAAAGGCCATTCCACCTGAACATTAGAAAGAACTTCCTGACTGTAAAAGTTCAGAGTGTGGTGGAACTTCTTCTTTGGAGGCTTTTAAACATAAGCTGGATTACCATCTGTTGGGGATACTTTGATTGTGCATTTCCTGCATGGTAGGGGGTTGGACCAGATGGCCCATGTGATCTCCTTCGAGGATGCCTGCCATAGATGTGGGCGAAATGTCAGGAGAGAATACTTCTGGAACATGGCCACACAGCCCAAAAGACATACAACAACCCTGTGAAGCACTGATTCTATCTCTAATTAAAATGGTAATGTATAATAGAATAATTTTAGAACAAACTTCTTTTATAAGAACTGAAATTTATTGCCATCCAAAGGGCTCACATAAGACTTATAAAACATTTGAGTCTCATTTATGATCTCAAAATAAGGCATAAAACACCCTGTGAATGTACTGACTTGCACACATGATGCATACATATTAACAAAATATTGTAGAATACAAACAAAATAGGACTTGAATGTGTGGGGCTTTGAGCTAATTTTCAAAATGATCAGTTCTTCACCACAATGGAGTTCCAAGGTGCATAGTGAACTCTTATATTCTCCCCTTGAAGCCTATTTGAAGCAACCTATTTATCAGCACCACCCTAACCAATTGCCCAAGACTTGCAAATATAGTATTAGGTAACTACCCCCCTCTTTAAAAATAACCAACTAGATCACAGTACACTGGGAGCAGGAGGGTGGAAGAAAAGAGGAATCATGAGGGGGCAAACTCACCTTAAATAAGTCTTACCCCCTACACATACCCTGCTATAACCTTGAACTCTAGAGGTCATCAAATTGCCACCTTGTCTACAGCATTGGTTGCCATGTGGTCTTATGAGTATATTATATTTCATTTCCTCAGATGTAAGATTTTTATACATCATTTGAGTAGTTGTTTACACACAAATAGTATTAAAATCTTGTGTAGAATACTGAATATAAGACAACTCTTACTTAATGTATACAACTTCTATCACATATTATGGTCAAAATGCACATGCTATCTTGAATACTTCCATGTGGCAAATTCCTACTCAGCAACATTGTACTACTTGGAAATCTGTGGCTTCCACCCCGCCACGCCCCCCCCCCCCCCAATATTTGACCTGCACTGTGAGATGAAGGTATGCATTCCTATGTGTATCTGTATCCATATGCTTCAAAAGCACATTGCAGTATGTGAAGTCTGGACTGGTCCTACCATCAGACAAAGTGAGGTAGTCGCTTAAGAAGGCATGTTTTGAGTGTCATGAAAGGGGAGAAAAGGAGTTCATTTTATTATTATTATTGCTGTACTTATGCTGTGAATGGGAAGAAATGCATGAAATTTTATACCTCATTTTCCAATATAAATTTCCTGGCTTTGGGCAATACACAACATGACTTAGTTGAGCGGAAACACTATTTAATGTTCCACCTCAGGTAGCAAATTGTCATGGGACAGCTCTTTCCGATTTCCCTGTGTGTTCAGAAAGGAAAGTTCAGGTTATGACTAACAATAAAAATATTATCTTCAAGTAATTATGTTAGGGGGCTGTTCATAAAAGCTTACAATCCCCTTCTGAGTGACTCTCTCCTAAAATGTTATAAAGCTATTGTCCATCAAACGAGAAAAAAAAAGAGTTTCTCCACTTTCATATTAAGAGCAGACTACGCTTCAAAAGCTAGTGATCTGCAAATTTTAATTATCATTTTATGTTTGCAGATTGAACATTCAGTTTGTTCTTTTGGTGGTCTGGCTGAAAGAAGCATCTTTATAATCCTCACAGTAAAGAGAGAAAAGCAGTACAAAAAAGACTGGTTTATTGCCTTGCACCAGGATTCCCTTTTTTCCAGTCACACTCTCACTAGTACTTCTTTACAATACTTCCTTCAGTGTCAGGAATTTTATACAGCCATAAAGTTTATATTTTAAAAAAGAGAGTAAAACTTTTTTTTGACAAAATGCAAAATAACTTTCATTGCAAAAAGAATACTGTATTGTTGTAGCACTATTGTTTTGTTTTATTGCTTGTTTGAACCTCTTTCAATAGGTAAAAATGGCAGATAAGTAATAACACTAGCAACAGCAACAGCAGCAGCAGCAGCAATAACAACACAGATTCAAGAGAAGTAGACCACTGACCCAATGTATGTTTTTATGTTGATTATTTATTATTGCTCTCCTCCTCCTTCTCCTTACTTGTATCCTGGCTTTTTTGTAACATTAGGACTCATGGTGTCTTATGATTCAAAAATTGTACAATGCAGCTGAGAACATACAAAAAGGTAACATAGAAATCGAATTAAACACAGTATTAAAACATTATAAAAACACACCTTAAACATTAAAAACAATTTAAAACCCTTGTGGATAATCAGTGTCAAAGTTCCTAAATATTAAATTAAATCAGAATAAAATGAATCTAAATCTCTCTGTCTCTCAGCCTCATTATGGTCTACTAAATGATGTCACTTATATAAAATAGCAAAATCAAGATTTGCTTCAGGGATTAAAAAATATTTTCAAGCTGTGGATAGCTAAGTCTGAATACAGAGGATACAGAGGGCCGAATGTAATATGCAATCTATCCAAAATCAGTAATATGCATAATATATCACAAGGAATACATTAGCTCTGTTACCTTTTCTGGCACAAGACATATTAATTTTACAAAACATGTTTGCTTTCTGTATGGTCTGGAGCAAAGGCAAGCCACATCCCTTCATTACAGTAGTCCATTAAAACATTCCTAAAATGTTGGTATGCAATATGCATAGTGTGGTATGCCCTTCTTCCGATAATCATACTCAGCCACGAGTGATTGCCTGTAGATAGATAGTACTTCTGTAGACAAATAATTATTTGGCTCATTTGATCTAGCTGGTTGAAATGTCTATAGCTGACATTCTGCAATCCATTTTTATTACAATTATTTGACCAACTGTGCTCAATTTTTGCCTTGAATAAGTATCAATCCATATATGCTTGGACATACAGACTCTATATTCTTTTTATGCTCACTTTCTGTTGCTTTCCTACCAGCATTACATTCTGTTGAGCAGTCAACTCTGGAATGTTGATATCAAAACACAGCCATGCTTCAGGGAACAAATATATCCTTGTGCTGGAAGTGAGATATTATGGCATCCATGCCCTACTACATCAGTGCTTTCTACCATGATTACAAGGAAAGGACAAGACACAGCAGGGAGCTGGGTTTCCTGTGAAGATTGCAGAATGTTAGCCTGCAATGAGATCTCCCCTGTGGGGGACATCTATGTAGAACATTTTATTGTGCCCTCAACCCAAGAGCCAAATTATGGATGGGGGAATCAGTCATTTTCCCTTTTCTTCCCCCCAGCAGAAGTTCATTTATTCTATCCTCTTTCTACACTATTTTTGAAATATTATAAGAAAGTGCATTTGTATCTTCTTGCACATACAGTTTTAAAGATACTTTTGCAGAGTTTTCTCTGCTTGATGCATTTTAAAGATTATTTATTTACTTCAGTATTGTAAAACTATCCTTTCTTCCCATTAATAAGAGCACTGTAGAGATATGATTAAAACAATGCCTGTAACTTTAAGGTTCTTTTCTCTAAGTAGATTTGCTTCTGTATGTGGAAGTTTTCATGTATACATTCTTTTTTCCATTGGAGAATTGCATAACAGAAATCAAAGAGCGTAAAAACAGCATGACAAATCAATATGGGAAGTATGAATTAGGTCAGAAAGAAACACTTAAGCCTGAATTTTAGCGTAAGAGACAAAGACCTTCAGTTGTCCAGATGGAAGAATCATCCATAGGGACAACTGTATGGACATTTACTTGCAATGTTACTTACTGTCTAGAAGTGCAGTATTAATTTTATGTTGTGTTTCACAGGAGAAGCACACAATATAGGTGTTTGGAGGACTTTCAGATCACACTGTTGTTATTATGATCTCCTATATCAATATCAGGTATAGTTTCTTTCCCCACAGAACCCTGCCACAGGCCTCACCACACACCACGGTCTAAAAAATGCTGACATTGCATCACTTTCTGCTGCCATTTTGAGAGGATCTGCAGAGGAACCAATATCATTGAATGGTCAAAACAAAAAAATATTATTAATTTTTAGTATTTAAGTGGCTACATTCAATTCAATTTTTTCCAAAGCAATTTCCAACACAACTGAGATTTCAAATAAAGCTATTGATTTCCATTTGACATCCAACACATAACACTATCTATAGAAAATGACAGTTTTGTGGACACTTTTTAAAAGGCCTTTAAACCCCCAAAAACATTTTGAGATATTAAAAAGTGATGACACCAGTATTTGCTAATGGTTGTATTTTTATGTTCCTTTATTTATTTAAAATTATATCCAACTTCTTCACTACAAATAGTGTTTCAAGTGGCTAACAACAAAATTCAAAAACAACAACGTTGGAATCAAAATGATTAAATACATAGAATCATAGAGTTGGAAGAGACCTCATGGGCCATCCAGTCCAACCCCCTGCCAAGAAGCAGGAAAATCACATTCAAAGTACCCCTGACAGATGGCCATCCAGCCTCCGTTTAAAAGCCTCCAAAGAAGGAGCCTCCATCACACTCTGTGGCAGAGAGTTCCACTGCCAAACAGCTCTCAAGAGTTAGGAAGTTCTTCCTAATGTTCAGGTGGAATCTCCTTTCCTGAAGTTTGAAGCCATTGTTCGGCATCTTAGTTTTCAGGGCAGCAGAAAACAAGCTTGCGCCCTCCTCACATATTTATACATGGCTATCATGTCTCCTCTCAGCCTTCTCTTCTGCAGGCTAAACATGCCCAGCTCATAGGGCTTGCTCTCCAGACCCTCCTCTGGACACTTTTCAGCTTGTCAACATCTCCCTTCAATTAATTCAAAATAATTAAATCAGTGCCCAGTGAAAACATATCCACTAAAATACATCAATGTTTTGTTTGTTTTAAAAAAAACCCAAAAAACCCCAAGCAAATCCTTAACATATTAAAAACCTACGATTGTTGTCTTTACCACATTTTGTATTATATGTGGCATTTAATTATGCCATTGTGTAAGACCGCTCTGGGTCCCCCCGGGGGAGAAGAGCGGTATATAAATTAAATAAATAAAAAATAAAAATAGATAAACCTACTTCAATAGTAAATATTAGGCTTGCTCAAATAATTCGATTTTCCCGTTACCCGTTATTAATTCGTTATTTTCGTTTGTTTTGAAGCAATATAGAACCTTGGTTGTCCACACATCTGGATATCGCGGTTTCGAATCGCGAGAGGCCGTTTTTTCTTATTTCTTCGTTTTTTTCGTTAAGAAAAAAAAGCTTTTGCAAATCACCCAAACTCCTTTCCTTTTGCCCCTCAGCCAATGGGAGGCTCAGCCAATGGGAGGGGGCGAGGGGGAAGGAGGCCGAGGAGGAGGAGGAAGACGGAGGGGGGAAATGGCCGCCGCCGCCGCCTCGCCTCAGCTCAGGCCTGGAGAGACCGAGAGGGGCCCGGCGGTGAGGAGGAAGAGGCCCGGGATGCGAGGGGGTGTGGGCCAGGCCCATCCTCGGCTGCTCCCAGGGGCCCAGATTCGCACCCTCCCTCCCCCCAATACAGGTCTCCAGTCCATACCACGCTACATGAACTTGAATGGATACTGTGGTTGTGTTGTCGAAAGCTTTCATGGCCGGGATCACACTGTTGTGGTATGTATTCCGGGCTCTATGGCCATGTGCCAGAAGCATTCTCTCCTGACGTTTCACCCACATCTGTGGCAGACATAGAGGTTTTGACGTCTGTGCGAAGCTAGGCAAGTGGGGTTTATATATCTGTGGAAGGTCCAGGGTGGGAGAAAGAACTCTTGTCTGTGGGAGGCAAGTGTGAATGTTGCAATTGGTCACCTTGATTAGCATTGAATAGCCTTGCAGCTTCAAAGCCTGGCTGCTTCCTACCTGGGGGAATCCTTTGTTGGGAGGTATTAGCTGGCCCTGATTGTTTCCTGTCTGGAATTCCCATTTTCTGGGTGTTTCTGGGAAGGTAATGGCACTCCATGTAGTCATGCCGGCCACATGACCTTGGAGGTGTCTATGGACAACACTGGCTCTTGGGCTTAGAAATGGAGATGAGCACCAACCCCCAGAGTCAGACATGACTGAACTTAATGTCAAGGGATACCTTTACCTTTACCTACACACACACACACACACACACACACACACAAGCAGGGACTATATATATATATATATATATATATATATATATATATATACACAATATATATCACACACACACCAATTTAACAAAGTTTCAGCCACAAAAACAAAGTTTCTGAAGTAGAACAATGACTTTCACAGTAAAGACAACCCAATTTAACAGGAAATAAGACTTTCAAACCAGGAACAGATTTCTGCAATTATTAAAAAATGGTTTATTATAAAAGCTATGAAAATTTGCCAAAAATCAGAGGATAAGGGAAACGTTCCACATTTTGGTGAGCTATCAGTGTTAAATGTGTTCTACCACTGTACCAGGTTTGAAGAAGATCACTCAAAAAATGAGGGCGGGAGAGCCCCCTAAGTCCCCCCCCCTTCGGGCTGTTTTTGGGCCACCGCGCATGCGCGTCCGCCATTAACGAATTAATTTAGAAAATAACGAATTTTCGTTAATTTCCAAAAATTTTGGGGGCCAAATTCGTTATTAGCAACAAAAACGAAAAACTGCCCCCTCTAGTTTTGAAACGAGTTTAGAATCAAATTTTTTCATGGATCGATCAAGCCTAGTAAATATGCTTACCACAAAGACCTTCTTAGATAATTTGACAGGCAGCTTAAGGAGGTGAGAAATAGTTTAATGTTGGCTTACTTGTCAATGTCAAGGACTTCTAAAACTTGAGAGCAGCCAACAAAAAGATATCATCTTGTGTTTTCACTAAAGTTCTTTGCTTTTGGTCAAAAATAAGGTCCTTTTAAAACCCATTGGCAAAACCCAGGCAAAGTTAAATAGAATAATGAAATATTTCATGTTGGTCCTAAGCCATGTAACCACCACCACCACTTGAAATATTCAAATACGTTTCATAGCTAACCTCCTGGGGATCCTGGATAGGTAGCCAAACTGGTATGTATCAAAGAGAAGATTCCATGTTCAGACCTGATTTTTCCAGGATCAGATTTGCTGCACTAGCCTTAACTGTGTAATTGCTTGCCTGGCTGGCATTAAAATGTGAGGGCATCACAGACTACAACAAGAATAATAAGAACATATGGGAAATAATGAGTTGGAATAATCCAATTATCTCCAATGACTTGCTTTGCGGGGAGGCTAACAGAGTTTTGATACAAGTTTTAACTGGTCAAAATGGCATTGTTGCATTTGGTTTAAGAAAGAAGGCATTTATGGCACTTTAGACATTTTGACACCTTTCTTAAGTATTATGTCATTCTCTCTTAAGCCATGATGTCTGCGGGATGAATGAACAGCATGTTCTGGGAACAGAAAGGAGAGAAGGCACATCAGATCAGTGCCAAAAGTTAAAGTCAACCTGGCATTTTCCAGGTGTGCTGAATAGCAAATGCTACTATCTCCAGCTAGCAATCTATCTGACATTTATGTAAATCTGGAACATGCTAGGTTGGGAAAGGTCATTATCATCAAGGGCAATCATTCATGGCTAAATATGGTAGAGACTAGGAGGTAGGTCTGAAAGTGACTGTAGAGACCTATTCTGGATCCATATGGTCTTTCGTAAAAAGAACATAGATTTCCAGGTGGAAGATGGTCATGATGAGGGTAGGTTTGACACACCTTTCTTTTGGTACATTTCTTTCTTTTATCCCGTATTTGTGCCTCTTCAAAATCCATAGCACTCTTGGTAACAGCTGACCAGTTACAATGTTCAAGGGCCAGGGCTTCCCAGATCTCATGTTTAGACCACATTTTTTTAAAAGGTTAGCTGTAAACCCACCTTTAAATTGCTCTGTTGTCTACTGACATTCCATTTTCCATTCTTGAGTTGGAAATAAAATAACTGCCTTGGAAGACGGTGATCAGGCATTCAGACAATGTAGCCAGTCCAGCAAACTTGATGGCAGAGAATCGTTTCAGTGCTGGTAGTCTTTGCTTCTTTCAGAATGCTGACAATTGTCCACCAATCTTCCTAAGAGATTTGGAGGATTTTTTTGAAGGCAGTGTTGATGGAATGTTTTCAGAATTCGAGAGTGATATTTGCAGGTGTTCCAGGTTTTGCGGCATACAACAGAGTTGGAAGGACAACAGCTTTATAAACAAGCATCTTGGTATCCCTATGAACACCTTCTTCATTTGAAAAAATCCTGAACTCAGAGAGCTCAGATGGTCTTGGGGGAGGTAACTTGGACTGGAATTATATGGGTGCTTTACACTAGCAAATCTAATTTTTTCCAAGGTTATGCAGGAATGTTTGGGAAAGACAGGCACTGGTTTAAATACTATTGCTAGTCCTGAATAGAGTAGAGCTACTGAAAGCAATTTGTTGACTTATCATTCAACAATTGATTCAGTGGTTCCATATCTTGTTGGGATAGTCTAGTTGAGATGACCCACCAGAATTTCCAGCCAAGACCTTCCAGTTCTGAGTAATCTATTTACCTGATACCTGGGAACTGCTTTGTTTGCAACCTCTTCTCACCTGCTATCACCACCTGTGCTGGCATAGTTACAATGGCACCAATGCAATTCCATTCTTAAATTTAAAATCATTTTGGAAAGAGCTAACAAAATGTGCCACTTGTAGGACAATTGTGTCAACCCAAGTATTATGCATAATTTTCAGTCTATCAGTCTATTTGTATATGTATTCATATTTCACCTTTCCCCTCCAAAGTGAACTTACTCGGTGTGAACCCTATGTCAATGTCAGTCATTTCTCTGTCAATACTGGAACATTAAAGACAACATAACTTTTGTGTATATGTATATATGTATGTGCACTTGTATATATATTTCATCCAAATCAAAGTAAATATTAGCTGTGGAAACCTATTAACAGCTATCAAAATGGTAATATCCTAAACTGGCCTAATACACACAAATCAGATAATAATAGATTCCAAAGACATATCTCAGGGGAAAAAATCAGAGACTGTTTGAAATTGTTCAGTTAGAAAAGATTAACCAATCTGACATGTAAAACTCAGTCTCAGTTGAGATTTGGAGTGATTAACTTATTGCAGACAATAACTGGATTGGTTGGTTTATCTATTTTTCTTGCTTTGCTAGTCATCCTGTGCATTTTATGCAGAAGAATCAACTGTAAATATAAATGATAGAAGGGATGGATGAATGGATGCTTGAATGAATAAATTAATGAATATGCCAACTGATTATGAGTCATTGTTGTTTAGAATCAAGATAATCACCATTGATAAGGTTGCAGGCAAAACTGCATATTAAAACTTCTCAAGATCAAAATGTTTTGTTTCTAGGAAGTGCTGACAACAGCAGCAGCAGCAACAACAACAACAACAAACAACAACAACAACAAGATGATGATAATGATGATGATGATACTTTATTTATTTCCTGCCCCCTCTTCCCAAGGGGGCTCAGGGCGGCTTACAACAAGGAAGAACAATTAAATAATAGTAATTGTACAACAAATCCAGAAAATTAAATCAATACAGCAAATCAAAGGAACAAATCATGATGCATAAAGAAAGGGAAATCACAATTAAAGTGTTAAGTAAATAACCTAATCTATCATTTATAGCTCCTACCTGAAACTGTCAGAGTATTGTAGCGCAGCAGTAGTAGTATGAAAAGCAATGGGGCGCAGAATGAAGCGACACTTTGAGGCATCAGTAAAAGCAATATACAAAGCTTTACTGAATGAAGCAGTAAACAGATGACAAACAAACACAGGACTGATCTGTTCTCCAACAGATCTCAAACTCGACTCGAACTCAAGACAGACAGAACTGATGCAATAGATATGCAATAGATATGCACATACTCTTGTGTCTGGATCCTCCCTAGTTCCAGCCACACACCAAGGTCATCATAGCTCATTAGTAATTAACTCTTTACACACTATCACACACTCTGGATGATGCAATCTGACTGCAATACAAGCATGGCACAAATTACATTTAAACACTCCCATTACACAAATCTCACATTGACAACATGATGTAGTGGTTTAAGTGTTGGGCTATGACTCTAAAGCAGGCGTGCAAAACCTGTGGCCCTCCAGGTGTTTTTGGAAATAATAATAATAATAATAATAATAATAATAATAATAATAATAATAATAATAATATCCAAAAATACATCACACAGTCCTAGACACTTGAGAAGTGTTCGACTTGTGATTTTGTGATATGAAATCCAGCATATCTATCTTGTTTGCTGTGTCATAATAAAATAATAAAAATAAATAAAACTTTATTTATACCCTGCCACCATCTCCCTCTACAGCAGCTGCCATGGGATATTCAACCTCTAGCATACAGTCCCTGAAAAGATGGAGATGGGCATATCACTCCTACATGAGGCCTTTTCAGTGATATATTTCCATTTGTTTCTGATGCTGTGTGGCAGTCCTTCAGACACCAGATGCTGATCTGTGGCCACAGCTTTG
This sequence comes from Anolis carolinensis, assembly GCF_035594765.1. NCBI lineage: Eukaryota > Metazoa > Chordata > Lepidosauria > Squamata > Anolidae > Anolis > Anolis carolinensis. The sequence continues at coordinate 255,564,608 of NC_085842.1, read as the reverse complement.
TTAAAGTCCTCGCTGGATCCCCTAGACCTTAAAAATTACAGACCAGTGTCTAACCTTCCTTTTTTTGGGCAAGGTGATTGAGAAGGCAGTTGCCCTCCAACTCCAGAAAGTCTTGGATGACACACACTTCCTTGACTTCAAACTGGCTTCAGAACAGGTTACAGAGTTGAAACTGTTATGGTTGCCTTAGTACAGTAATTCTCAACCTGGGATCCCCAGATGTTTGTGGCCTTCAACTCCCAGAAATCCTAACAGCTAGTAAACTGGCTGGGATTTCTGGGAGTTGTAGGCCAGAAACATCTGGGGACCCACAGGTTTAGAACCACTGCACTTTAGCAGAGAAAGTTAAACTCCCATGATTCCAGAGCATTGAGTCAAGGCAGGTAAGTTGGTGTCAAACTTCATTAATTATACAACGAAGATGCACTTTTAGTTACACTTTGGCCATTTAGTAAGGACATAATTACAAGCATCTAGTTCATGCATGGGCAAACTTTTGCCCTGCACGTGTTTTGGAAGGGATCCCTACAATCAAACCCTTAAAAACTGTGGGAGCTGAAGTCCAAAACACCTGGAGAGCTGAAGTTTGCTCATGCCTAAACTAGATGCTTTCTAATTTTTATTTAAAGATATATCTAATGTTAAGTTATAACATTCCTAATTGGCATATTATGCATGAACTGTGGGAGTGATAGTCTTTTAGAATTCCATGTGGGAGAAAAGCATCATTTTTCATTCAAAAGCCCCTTCCACACAGCTGGATAAAATCCACCTTGAACTGGGTTATATCACAGTTTGGACTCAGATAACCCATCTCAAAGAAGATATTGTGGTAGGGGATAAGGACAGCCTCAATCTGTGGTGCAAAACTGGGATAGAGTTGCATCTTGGTGTGCACTTAAGGCACCCTGTTTGGTGAAGGCCAGGAATGAGAAAACTCATTTCTGTGTTTGGGCAACCAAGGTGGGTTTAAAAGGAAATGTCATTGGAGTTGCATGGGAATTCTAACCCTACTGTAGCCTCTTGGCTTGGGGTTGGAATAGCCAATGCAGCTTTCCTAAGGGTCACCCTGGGGACAACAAGTAGAGTTGTGCTCAGGTGTTTCACCCAAGATAGTGAGGAGGTGGAGAGTGCCTACTGCCTCTGCTTATCAGACGTCAAGTTCATCATTCACACAGTGTTTTTTGCAGTTCATGAAGAAAGTTGAAATAGGTATCCATTAATAAAGCTGTCCATAGTTATTCCTATATGATTGTCTGCCTCATTATTTTAGTGGTAGGGAAGCAATCTGAAACTACCATATCTTGCACGATTATGGTTTTATTGCACTTTTTCATGATCTTGTAAACAACTTTTGGATTTGTTGAGATGAAAAGCAGCATATAAAGATTTCAGCTTAATAAGTATATTGTGAATGCTTACAGAAAGGAATTTCTCCTTACCTCTTTGGCCTTTGGGAACAGACCTACAGTATTGGGTTAGGTTGAGACTAATCTAAAATGGAAAATGGACACAGATGGTGAACAAGATAAATGTCTAAGTTATTTTCATGATTTTTCTTAAATTAACTTTTTTAGGATCCAAGTCAGTCTCATTTGTTCCAGGCAGCCTGCTGATAGTATACTAGGAAATGTGATTTTTTTTTCCTTGCTAGGAGATTCTTTGTCCAAAAAATGGAAGCATGATAAACATTTCAATAATCTTGTTAATTGTTTCTTTAAAAATGTATCTTAAAAAACACAACGAGTGTGTTGAGGACAGACTGTGATCAGTTCTGGATCTTTTTTCTTTTTCTTTTAAAGCTCTGCTTCTTTCACATTTCACTTGGGATGATAGCAAGTATGGAAAGCTTCAGCTTCCAAAGATATGTTACAGAATATTAAAATAATATCAAAAGTGGCCTTATTAAAGAAGCTGTATTTCAGCCTTCACTACATCATATACCACCGTTTTCAGGATCATAAATGTTTGATTTCTTTATCCCTTAAACCTTAGGATATCGTCATTTACATTGCACTCTTACTGTTGCTTCATTTCGTTCTGTCGGCTCAGTAACAATGTCCCATGGTTAAGCAACTTTGACTGCAGGTTTGATCTCAGAAACTTTAGATACAGGGATACAATGAAATTCACAAGAGAAGGAGAGTGATGGATGAAAGACGTGTATTGTGAATACTCTTTTGACACTGTATTACATTTTTAAAAATGTGATCCTGTTATAGCCTGAGGGCTGAAGCTTGTTTAAAAAGAACTTCTTTGACTCCAAGCAAGTTGCTTCACAATATGAACAAGGGACATTCAGTGGGATAACATGTTCCATAGAATATTTGTTTTGATATAAACTGTCTAGGGTTTACTAAGCTCATCTGGACAGTTTGGTGCAGTCTCTCATAATTATAAATAAAGTTCAGTGATTTCACATCACAATTAAATTCATCAATGTTGCTGGCACTCTGGAGTGCAGGTGAGGAGACGTAAAAGATGCTAACTTTTTGGCAGAGATAGGAATCTTCCTTCTACAAAATTATGTCTTAAGGTTAATTGTTAGAAATTAGGAGATTCTTTTGTTGTCATTGATATTAATAATCACAATCATTAAGTCAGATGAATTACCATTAATTCATTACTAAAGGTTGCTTTTTGAGACAGATGATGGAGTTTGTAGAAAGTGGCATGCAGTCTGTCACTGTTATTCTGGGAGACAAATTGTAAAATTGCTTGTTTCAGTTACTGTACTTTGATTTTAAACAAACCTTCCCTCAATCTGGATTTCTCTCTCTCAAATAGACTTACAAATCCTGTAGTACAATTTTTGCTTGGGGATGATAGAAGTCCAATATGTCAGGAAACTGAGAAAGTTGTCCAAATTTCTTGGCCTTTCATTTAATAACCTGTTTAAGTTTTCCACTGAGCTGTATCTCTCTTATCTTTCCACCCAAGACCAAGATATATACTAACCAATCACACACTGTTTGTTATATAGTCAATGATGAGGAATGTTAAAGATTATGAAGGAATTATGTGCTCAAGGGACACTGTTTAACTGAAAATCCAGCAATACGTGGTTGGCTATAAAATCAGTCAGTGAGAAAAGGGTGAAGAATTTTTAATCAGAAAGGTTTTGATTGCTTCTGAGAATATATAAAAATAATACAATGGACTCACTACTTTTATGGGCTCACAGTCCAGTGATTCAAATCTGCAATGGGTTGAATCCCTGGATTGTGAGCCTATGGATATGGTGGGCTCATTGTATTGTTTCATGTCATTGACTAATTACAATACCCAATACTGTATATTTAAAATTGCAGTGGGAAACATGTGAGCTTCTACCTTGCAAGGTACGAGCACGCACTGGTGGGGCGTGCCACTGCTTGCCACTGTGTCCCTATGCCATTTTAAATAGAGGTTTAGTGTCTAAATGGAGGTGCTTTGAATGTCATTTCCCTGCTTCTTGGGAGGGGGTTGGACTGGATGGGCCGGGAGGTCTCTTCCAACTCTAACATTCTATGATTCTATGATTCTAAATCTTGCGAGTCTTTATAGTCGTAAGGCTTTGCATCAGAAGACAGCTATGATGATAGTTATATCTCATGATGCAAGATCCTGGCCATTTCTCCTGCCACCCCAGCATACAATGGTAAGGCAGTGATGTAAACTATGTGTTCTGTGATTACATTGCAATGGTATTTGTCAGCCAATTAAATGCAGTGGTATTTGCACACCTCCTCAGTCATTTCCTTTGCTTTCTCACTCTGTACATGTGAACTGGATAGAACTGGATAGCTCCTCCCAGCAGTGTAGAATGTATGTGATATGGCATTAGGAATCACACATATTTGGAAATGAGTCACAGAGAAATCAATGGGATTCATTTTGAAGTAGGTTCATGCCACCATTTTCATGTTTCTTAAAAAGAAATCATAGCATCATAAAGATAGAAAAGACCACACGGACCATCTAGTCCAACCCCCTGCCATGCAGGAAAATATCCAAGTACCCCTGACAGATGGCCATCCAGCCTCTGGTTAAAAGCTTCCAAGGAAGGTGCTTCCACCACACTCAAAGGCAGAGAGTTCCACTGCTAATCACCTTTTCTGTAATTTGAATCCATTGTTCCAAGTCCTACGACCTAGTCACGCATGTCACTAAAGATGTCCCGGAATTCCACGTACCGCCAGCAGTCGCGCAGGTGGCGTGGGGACCTGTCGCTCCACACCCTGTTCTGTTGTGGCTTCCCCCCCTCCCCATCACATGGTGGAAGATGTTTTTAGCAGCTTGAGCCATCTTTCCTTATGGAAGCCTGCCATTGTTTGTCACTGCCATTTTTTTGGCGGCAGCAGCACTTCAGCCATGGAGCTGCCCCAGAAGTTTTTTATTGGAGCAATCAAGCTCCGTAGCTGAAATCCCAAAATACTATCAAGCAGCCCAAAATAAGGAACGCGTGAAAAGGTCCCAAGTTTCCAGGGCAGCTCCCTCTTCCTTTTGACATTCTTTCACATATTTATACATGGCTATAATGTCTCCTCTCAACCTTATCTTCTGCAGGCTTAACATATCCAGCTCTTTAATATGCTCCTCATAGGGCAGTGGTTCCCAACCTTTGGGCCTCCAGGTGTTTTGGACTTCAACTCCCAGAAATCCCAGCCATCTTACCACTGTTAGGAACTGTGGGAGTTGAACTCCAAAACACCTAGAGGCACAAAGACTGGTAACCATTAGGCTTGAGCGATCCACGAAAAAATTGATTCTGAACTCGTTTCAAAAGTAGAGGGGGGCAGCGATTCGTTTCTGAAGTCATTTCCGAATTTTGCCCCCCTAAAAATTCGAAATTAATGAAAATTCATTAGTTTCAAAAGTAATTCGTTAATGGCGGATGCGCATGCGCAGTGGCCCAAAACAGCCCAAGAGGGGGGGGTTAGGGGGCTCTCCTGCACTCATTTTTTCAGCTATACTGATCAAATTTGGTACAGTGGGAGAACACAATCCACCCTGCTTGTTCGCGAAATTGCAGAGCGTTTGCCCTTTCCTAAGATTTATTGCGCAATTTCATAGTTCATATAAAAAAACTTTATTTACCAATTGCAAAAAATCTGTTCCTGCTTTTGAATTGTTATTTCCTGTTCAATAGGGGTTCCTTCACTGTGAAAGTCCTTCTTCTACTTGTTTAACATTGTTTCAGTGCCCGTAAATCTGTCAAAATGTTAGGGCATTGGGGGCAATTGGCCAAGAGACACATTGTGCTGCCACAATGCGCAATGACTTTCCCCAGGCATCCATATTGGAGGCCATTATACCACAGTGGTCAAGCCCCTCCCCCTCCCAAGAAATGTAAGATTTGTGCGACGTTGGTTTGATTTCTTGCCTGATGGCAAAATGGGGGCTTGGATCCCACTCCCCTGGGGAGCCGGCCACCGTGGGCCGGCTCCCACCCCCGCCCCTTTCCCCAAAGCAGCAGGGCATGGGCTTAAACTGCGGAAATAGACATGGGGGCATGGATCCCACACCCCTGCCCCTTTCCCCAAAGCAGTAGGGTGGTGGCTTAGCTGCAGAGATACACATGAGGGTTTGGATCCATTAAAAGCACTGGCAGGGGAAGTGGGAAAAATTGCAGCAAAAAGAAAGAAAAAATCAACGTGGTGATCCGAACCGCAATGGCCAAGATGGAGAAAAAAGCAGAAATAAAAAATCCCCGTGGGGATCCGAACCCCAATGTCTATCTCAGCAGCAAAGACCCCACCCTGCGCCGGCCACAGTTGACCGGCATGCATCCCGTAGAGAGAGAGAGAAAAAAAACCAGAGGACCCCGCCCCAAAGGAAGGATCTGGGAAAAATTGCCCAAATATGTGCGGAAGGACAGCTGGGAGAGAAGAGAGATGCAATGCATCGTGGGAAACTCGACCACGTAGGCCGAGAGGCAGCAAAAAGAAAAGAAAGAAAAAATCCGCAGGCAGCAAAGACCCCACCCTGCGCCGGCCACAGTTGGCCGGAACGCATCCCTGAGAGAGAGAGAGAGAGAGAGAGAGAGAAACCCAGAGGACTTCACCCCAAAGGAAGGATCTGGGAAAAATTGCCCAAATATGTGCGGAAGGACAGCTGGGAGAGAAGAGAGATGCAATGCATCGTGGGAAACTCGACCACGTAGGCCGAGAGGCAGCAAAAAGAAAAGAAAGAAAAAATCCGCAGGCAGCAAAGACCCCACCCTGCGCCGGCCACAGTTGGCCAGAACGCATCCCTGAGAGAGAGAGAGAGAGAGAGAGAGAGAGAAAAAAAACCCAGAGGACTTCGCCCCAAAGGAAGGATCTGGGAAAAATTGCCCAAATATGTGCGGAAGGACAGCTGCGAGAAAAGAGAGATGCGATGCATCGTGGGAAACTCGACCACGTAGGCCGAGAGGCAGCAAAAAGAAAAGAAAGAAAAAATCCGCAGGCAGCAAAGACCCCACCCTGCGCCGGCCACAGTTGGCCGGAACGCATCCCTGAGAGAGAGAGAGAGAGAAAAAACCAGAGGACCCCGCCCCAAAGGAAGGATCTGGGCAAAATAGCTCAAACGTGTGCGGAAGGACAGCTGCGAGAGAAGAGAGATGCGATGCATCGTGGGAAACTCGACCACGTAGGCCGAGATGGAGAAAAAAGCAGAAATAAAAAATCCCCGTGGGGATCCAAACCCCAATGTCTATCTCAGCAGCAAAGACCCCACCCTGCGCTGGCCACAGTTGGCCGGAACGCATCCCTGAGAGACCGGCCCGGCCCACCCACAAAGTTTTCTGCTTTTGTGACCTTAGCCTCTACCCACGCCACCACCCCACCACCCAAGGGGAAGGGCGTGTTTTCTTCACGTATGCTAGTGAAATGTGGGCCCAAGCCCCACTGACCAGGGGGGCCGGCCACCGTTGGCCGGCCTCACGCCAACACCCCACCACCCAAGGGGAAGGGCGTGTTTTCTTCACGTCTGCTAGTGAAAAGGGGGCCCAAGCCCCACTGACCAGGGGGGCCGGCCACCGTTGGCCGGCCCCACGCCAACACCCCACCACCCAAGGGGAAGGGCGTGTTTTCTTCACGTCTGCTAGTGAAATGTGGGCCCAAGCCCCACTGACTTCTGTGTCAACCAGACCAGAGCCCCAAAGTCTCTAGCCGCCACAAAGGCACACTCCCTGACAGCAAACCGTCAGCGGCCCTGGCCGCACCCCTACCGGATGGACACAAGCAAGCTGGCAGTCCGCAGGGTAGTCGTGGCCACCATCACATCAATAATGATTATAATAATAATAACAACAGTAAGATCTTTATTTTTATTCCCCGCCCCATCTTCCCGGAGGGACTCTGAGCGGCTTCCATGGGGCATGCCTGTCAACAATACAATGGGAGCAATTAAACCAAATATATATATATATATATATATATATATATATATATATATATATTAAAGAAAATGTTGCATCAATAACACATAAAGTAAAAAAGCTGTCACAGTCAGCATACAGCATTACCTGCTTAAAAAACAGTGGTGTAAAAACACGGCTCTGGGCCGAGGGCTAAATACTTCCACAGAGATGAGGTAGTTTGACAGTTAAAAATCAATAAAGTGCGAAATACTCTTGGCCTGGCAACCAATTGTTCAACAGGCAACGATCCACCCCACTGTCCTTGAAGGCTTTTTGGAAGAGGAAGGTTTTAAGGCTCTGATGTAAGGTTCATGTTTCTACGGAGTTGAACTAGAGGGAAGACTTGTGTGTGTCTGGTGTTATTAAAGATCTCTAGCAGATGAGCTGGAAAGAGGGAAATGACTTCTGTTGGTATACAGTTTCAGTAAAGTTGTGGATGTAAAATAATGAAAGATATTGTCTTTATGGAGTGGAAATGAAACCAAAGAACTTAAACATAGCACAAATGTTGAGACAAAAGAAACCATGAAGACATAACTTATTGTTTTTAATAGCAATACAGAGTTTCTGAGTGGTTTGTTTCTCTACTTATGAGTCTGCGGAAGATTAGCATCACATACTTACCCTCTGTGTCTTATCCTCTCAGACACACGCATAGAGAAAATAATTCTAGCAGGCAATGGCTGGGATCCATTAAAAAAGGTTTATCCCTGTCATTGTGGGATTTCAGTTATCCCATATTGTAAAAGCATTGGAAAGGGGTGGGAGATAAATAAAATGTTTCTGTTATCCTAAACGACAAGAGGCTTTGGGCAGGGTGTCCCACATATAACGATGGCTGTGTTAACAAAGTTGGCTTGTAAAGCACCTTTCGTTTCATCCGTCAAAACACAGTCCTCATTTTCAAATACAAAACGCTAAGAATTGTCCTGGACTGTATTAGCTTAAGTGTTGGAAAAGTGCACCTGATACTTTTGCACTGCAGACATTTCTGCAAGTACCGTAATATTTTATGATGTCAACTCAAGACATAAAATTATTTTATTACTTTCATTAAAATAAAATAAAATTTAAATTATTTTATTTTATTTTGTCCTCATTTGTTTGGGCCGCTGCCCCAAGTAAGCCGCACCGAGTCCACGCAGGGAGATGTTGGCGGGAAATAGAAAATTTTTTAATCATTTTACATTGATTGTATTATAAACTCGCTGAGAGTCCTCCTCGCTTCAAAGGGATTTCTTGATATTCCAGGACCGGGAGTTTGGCCTCGAGGAAGAGTATTCTCAGATCGGTCACTCGGAAAGCTGCTGCAAGGGGTCACACCATCGTCGGCCATGTTGAATACTCTCTTCAAAGCCTTGAACTGCTTGGAGGATAATAAATGGAATGTGCTGGGTTATTTGGGAATTTCAAGTCACCTAGTCTGTCCCACGAAAAGTGTTAGTTGACATGCTGGGAACAGAAAACGGATCAACCGCCGTTTTCAAGATTGGGAACGGGTTGCGGCAGCCTCTGGAATCATCTAGCTGTTTGTGTGGAACATTAAATGCGACATGCGTGGCTAGAGGACCTGTAGGCAGGATTTGAAATTTATGGAAGGCACATTTACAACCTATGGTATGAGATAACAGTCTGCTGGCTGAAAGAGAGTAGGGGCAGAGGAGCCTTCTCTCAAAGGTGAAAGAAGAAAGGACCAAAGCTGGGTTGTAAGAGAAGGAAGCCTAAGGGAACCACACAGATTTATAACTGTCAACAACATGGATTGGATGTGGAGGGTATGACAGACGTTTTATTTCTTCTTGCGACATATCACTGCAGGTGCGGACTGTGGCCTGGAAGTTAGTAGAGGTTTTGCAGAGCTATGTCCACAATTGACAAAATAAGAGCAGAGACTTCACGCAAACATTGGAGGACCGCATACTCGCATTGTCATTGCAGTGCCATACCCCATAGCAACCTAAGGATGTGAGAGCTTGACCGTAAGGAAGGCTGAGCGTGGGAAGAATGGCACTTTTGAAATTAATTGCTTTTGGAAAAACAGGACAGTGCCTGGGAGTGTAAGAAGATCCAACTGGTCCATCCTCCATGTTTTAATGCCCGGCCGCTTCAAGGAGGTAGTGAAATTACAGGCAAAGCATCAGGATGGCATGGACTTGAAGGAAATGTCGCCGTTGATGTCCGACAGGGAATTCTTTTGTGAATCCGTCTGAGAGTTCTCCATAGATCGGCGAAGAGGACTACAAGTCTTAGCTCTGAGTGAAAGACTTACTGCGGTGTGATTCCACCCTCTTCTATCGTCCCGCCAAAAAGCCAGCAAAAAGCACTTCCGAAGCCAGAGAACCTGCGCCCACAGGTCACTAGCAGCCGCAAAGGCACACGCCCTGACGGGCAAACGGCACCGTCCGCGTGCGCGGCCAGAGGGTGCGGGGACCATAAGGCGGCCGTCCCGCGGCCACAGCGTCGACCACAGCCTTTCAAGGCGATGGGACAGTGAAAGACAACAATTTTGAGAAGTGGCCAAGGCCGAGGTGTCCCGCTTTCTGCGGTGTGATTCCACCCTCTTCTATCGTCCCGCCAAAAAGCCAGCAAAAAGCACTTCCGAAGCCAGAGAACCAGCGCCCACAGGTCACTAGCAGCCGCAAAGGCACACGCCCTGACGGGCAAACGCCACCGTACGCGTGCACGGCCAGAGGGCGCGGGGACCATAAGGCGGCCATCCCGCGGCCACAGCGTTGACCACAGCCTCTCAAGGCGATGGGACAGTGGAAGAAGAAAATTTTGAGAAGTGGTGGACAAGGCCGAGGTGTCCTGCTTTCTGCGGTGTGATTCCACCCTCTTCTATCGTCCCGCCAACAAACCAGCAAAAAGCACTTTCGCAGCCAGAGGACCTGTGCTCACAGGTCACTAGCAGCCGCAAAGGCACACGCCCTGACGGCCAAATGGCCCCGTCTGCTAGCGCGGCCAGAGTGGAAGACAATTTAGAGAAGTGGTGACCAAGGGCGAGGTGTACTACTTAATGCGGCAAGACACATCTGTGTCTAGCAGCCACAAAGGTTCTGATGGACCCTTATCTCTGTAAAGTGAGACTCTGCCGTATTCCTTCACCAAATATGTCTTACCGAAGGATCCACATCGATTATAACAATGTTCTTTCTGTACAGGAACTGCGAGGATCTGGAGAAGACCTTACAGTCATGGCTCATTCCCGAAATATTTTTTGCCAAAAAAAGGGTAGAGATTTGAATTTAATCTGTTCTGAACCCAAAGCGGATGCATTTCCTACCTTGGCTTTTATGGACTAAGTTCCCCCTGAATATCCTTCTTCCCATCCGGAATCATTATTACGGGAGACAAAACCTATAGGAACCTCAGGGAACGGCCCCTAGAGATTGATTTACCCAAAAACGAAAGTGGGCAACGGTGTGTGATGATAAAGACGAGAACAGAAGGGATGAGAGGAAGGAAAGCATAGTAGGAGAGAGTTGTTGGACATAGGCCAAAGGGGCAACCCCCCCAACAGAAATAGCCAAAGTTAATCATAGAGCTGCTTAAAGGAGGAGAACTGTTGTTCTAGGAGGCGTCGGTGTCAAAATCCAAATCGGGGAAATTCAACACGGGAAGGTTGGCCTTCAGGAAGACCAGTTTCTCAACTGTTTGAGGGTCCAGCAAGCTGCGGTGGGGCGTGACTACATCTCCCGCTAGGCTGAAGACCCTTTCGCTCTGCACGCTGGTGGGCGGACAGCTGAGAAACTGGCGGGCTACGTGCGACAGATCCGGCCACATGTGATCACGTGAAGCCCAATAGGCCAATGGATCACAAGAAATTATCTCAGGAGGCTCCTCAAAGTACCTGTTGACCGAGCATTCGGCCGAGTCTACCTTTTGTGCAGAAGCCAGCAAAGTGGAATCTTCCGAGCAGGCTAGTATGGCCACCGTCTCTGCAAAGAAAGCGTTTCCTGGTCGCGGCTGGAGATCCGTAACCCTACGGCAACCCCCTGCCGGCTCCCCGGGACTATCACTCTCGCCACTAGCGCTAGTGCTGGGGGTGGCAGGCATTTCCGGTAGAGGGGCCACTGTGCCCGTATCCCCCACCCTGGCAGCAAAGACCTCCCTCACAAGGTTAACTAGTTGGGCCTTCCATACGGTAAAGTCTTTTGGGCAGACGTTGTACTTTAGCCGTGGATCACACAAGGCCGCCAGCATATGGACCTTGCTGGAAAGAAGTGGCTCTAGGCGTTTCCGTACAGCAAAGGACAACCTCCTCACCACCTCCTGGACCGGCGGTGTCAGCGGTCCAGCCAGGGAGTCCAGTGTTCGACCGGCCCCAAGCCTTTCTAGGTGCCTCCTTAGCCCCAAGACCATGGGCACTGCCTGGCTAAGAAGGGCTTTTGATTCCGAAAGGGTCTCTGTGGCATGTTTGAATGGCTTTAGGACGTCTACCAGCTGGGAGATGGTGTCCCACTCTTGCTTAGTTGGAACAAGCTTGCTAACAGGCGCAACCAATGTAAGGGAGATGCCGTGTACCGCCTTCTGCTGCTCGACCATGCGTTCGAGCATCTTATAGGTTGAATTCCACCGGGTAGAGACGTCCTGGAGCAGCTTGTGCTGCGGGAGGCCTTCAAGGCTCTGCCTGTCTCTCAGCTGCCGGGCTGCCTTGATGCTCCTGTGGAAGTAGCCCGCGATCTTTCTACAGCGCTTGATCAGCAGGGCGATGTTTGCGGTGCTGGCCGGCTGCTTTTCCGGGCTCTTTAAACCTTCCTTGACGGTATTGTGAAGCAAGTGGGCCATGCAGGTGACATTCAAAAACCCAGCACTTTCAACCGCTTTGATCATATTTTTACCAGCGTCAGTCACCATGAAGCCCCTCCTCATTTCTTCCGGCCTGCAACGCATCCACTCCCCCATCATGTTCCCCAGATAGCTGCAGATGGTCTCTGCCTTGTGATCACGATCAACTACCTCCAAAGCGAGGAGTGCCCAACGATGGGATGTATCCATACTGCCTTCCTTCTCCCACCAATGTGCCGTGAGAGAGAGGTAGGAATAGACTCCTCCCAAGCTTGACCAAATATCAGAGGTAAAATGGATGTGTCCTCCCATGGCGCTCCGCAACATCTGGATAATGCGTTCCTTGCAGCCCTCGTACAATCCGGGAATAACTTTTCTGGAAAAGGTGTGACGGGAGGGGATTTTGTAGCGGGGGCACAGGCGTTTCATAAGGCGGACGAAGCCTTCTTGTTCAACCAGGCGGAAGGGATGGTGATCAAGGGCCATCATCTCTCCCACACTTTGGGTTATCTGCTGGGGTGTGGGTAATGTTTCCCCCGTTCTCTTCCTGGCTAAAGGCATGCCCCAATCCTCCAAGGTGGACTGTGTCTGCCTTCCACCATCTACACCAGGAGAACTTTGTGTGCTAATGCTGCCACTGCAAGGGCTTGCAGCTCCCCCTCCTACCGATATCGAGGGATGGTGTCGCTTCATGTGAGAGCTCAACCCCGAGGTCGCAAGATGTCTCGGATCTCTGCCTCTGCTGATATTTGCCCCACAGTGTCTACAAACTGCCAAAGTGGCACGCTGAGTGTGGACATGGAAATGGTCCCAAATATATGACCTTGGCCTCCCCACAGCCACTGTGCCGACGCCCAGGGAGATAGGAGTCGTGGGCACCCTTTCAGCAGCATGAGAAAGTCTATGATTTGATGGTACTACCTCCTCTACCTCCTCCTCACTGTCAGTAGCAGGTGGAGGGGTGGGGTTATCAAGATCCTCACTATCCACCACCTGTAGTTCCAGGACGGCAACACCTGCATGTTCCATTGATCGTCCACTTGTCTCAGCTCCAACCGACAACTGGCTCCGGGTGGAGGGCTGTGAACTTTCAGCAGTCGAACAGCCAGCTTCTTCATCAAGTCCACCCACTCCCATCGTTCCGCGTTCCAGACGGATGGGACCCACCCTAACTTTTTTGGCCCCCCACAGTGTCCGGGCTGTTGCTTGACCACTAGCAGGACTTGCTCCACCAGACCCGCGTTCAGCTGAACGCTTCATGATAACGGGAGTGTTTTCAGGTTACAGAAGGGAGGAAGGTATTGTGTTACTGGGGGGAAAGATGTGTTGTTTCTTGATTGGCAATGTGTTCTGGGTCGAACTGCCGCAAACCCTTCTACTACAGTTGTTCATGTTGTTATACGTTAAAAAGGGGATACCTGTATTTTCCAGACCTTGATAGGGTTAATATAGGAGAAAGATATTTGCAGCAAGCCCTACTTGAGCAGCTGAGAAGAAAGGAAAGAGGGGGAACCAAAAACAGGCGGTCTTTTTTCCCCAAACAGGTGGTATTCTACGGAGGATGATGGGATGCGCAACCCTTTTGCCAGACTTTGCTATTGAATCACTGCTGCCCTGGCACTGACTGCAAGCCCTGTAGAGCAGCACAGCAGGAAAGGAACCAAAAACAGGGTCCCTTTTTTCCCCAAACAGGTGGTATTCTACGGAGAATGATGGGATGCGCAACCCTTTTGCCAGACTTTGCTATTGAATCACTGCTGCCCTGGCACTGACTGCAAGCCCTATAGAGCAGCACAGCAGGAAAGGAACCAAAAACAGGATCCCTTTTTTCCCCAAACAGGTGGTATTCTACGGAGGATGATGGGATGCGGAACCCTTTTGCCAGACTTTGCTACTAGCGATGAAAAAAAGAAGTTTCCTAATCAAAACGAAAGCCCATCCCGCCCGCACCAGGCAATATGGCGCAGCAGAAAAATTGCCCGCCTGGTGGGCAAATGGAAAACGCCAAGCTTGTGGGGGGAAAAGGCCACAGGCCCTTTGGAAAAAAAAATTCAGAAACACCCAACAGTTTCCCACCCCACCTCACCCACCCACCCTTTTCTCCCGGTCTTATAATCTGTAGCTCAGCCAAGGAAGCTGTGACGCAGCAATCTTGCCTGCCTGCCTGGAATCTCACTCCCAACTAGCGTTGAAAAAAAGAAGTTTCGTAATCAAAACGAAAGCCCACCCCGCCCGCACCAGGCAATATGGCGCAGCAGAAAAATTGCAGGCCTGGTGGGCAAATGGCAAACGCCAAGCTTGTGGGGAAAAAAGGCCACAGGCCCTTTGGAAAAAAAAATTCAGAAACACCCAACAGTTTCCCACCCCACCTCACCCACCCAACCTTTTCTCCCGGTCTTCTAATCTGTAGCTCTAGCTCAGCCAAGGAAGCTGTGACGCAGCAATCTTGCCTGCCTGCGGAATCTCACTCCCAACCCACCCTCTCTCTGCAGATCCCGAGCCGAAATGAGCCACGAGGCGCCCGTGCACGCTCTTTTAATTCAGGTCGTACCAGCCCCTCCCCTGGGTTAAACGTGCTCTCTGATTGGCCACAAGGTGGAAACAACACGCTAGGTTGCCCCAGTGCACTTAAACAAGTTTGGGTGATTTGCAAAACCTTGTTTTCCCAACAAAAAAAACGACGACATAAGAAAAAGGGCCTGTCGCGGTTCGAAACCGCGATATCCAGACGAGTGGACAATCAAGGTCGTTTATTGCTTCACAAGTTACAAAAGTAACGAATTAGTAACAACTAACGGGGAAATCGAATTATTTGAGCAAGCCTAGTAACCATGTCATAGGGCATAGTCATTTTAGTTGCCCTACTCTGGAAACCTTCCAGTATCTCCTTTAAACTGTGGTGCCCAGAATTGGACAAAATATTCCAGCTGAGGTCTGATCAAATCAGAATAGAGAGGCACCATAACTTCCCTCGATCTAGACATTATAGTCCTTTTAATGCAGCCTGAAATACCACTGGCTTTTTAGCTACTGCATCATACTGTCAGCTCATGTTATACTTGTTGTCCACAAAGACTCCAAGATCTTTTTCTCATGGACTGTTGTCAAGCCAGACATCTCTCATTCTGTAACTTTTCATTTTTTTTCTGCCTAATTGTATCTTACATTTGTCCTTGTTGAAATTCATTTTGTTAGTTTTGGCCCAGCTCTCTAATCTGTTAAGGTCATTTTGAATTCTGATTCTGTCCTCTGTAGTATTAGCTAGCCCTCCTTATTAAAGTGCCATCTGCAAACCTGATAAGCATGCCTGATAAACCTTCATCAAAGTCATTAATAAAGATGTTGAACAGTACTGGGCCCAGAACTGAACCCTACAGCATTCCACTAGTCATTTCTTTCCAAGATGAAGTGGAACAATTGGTGAGTACCCTTTGGGTTTGGTTGCTTAACCAATTACAGACCCACTTAATAGTAGCATTTCCTAGCCCTCATTTGACTAGTTTATTTGCAAGAAGGTCATGGGGAACCTTGTCAAAAGGCCTTACTGAATTCTAGATATGCTACATCCACAGCATTCCCTACATCTACCAAGCTTGTAACTCTATCGAAAAAAGAGATAAGATTAGTCTGGCATGTCTTATTTTTGAGAAATCCATGTTGACTTTTAGTAATCACAGAATTCCTTTCCAAGTGATTGCAGACTGTCTCTTTGATGATTTGTTGCATAATCTTTCCTGGTATTGATGTCAGGCTAACTGGACGGCAATTGTTTGGATCCTCTATTTCTCTTCTTTTTTCCTCTTCATGAAACTTCTTAGTTATTTATAAAAGAGAATTTGAAAGCATTGCAGTGATAGCTTGTGATACACAACACTCTTTTTCTTCCTATTCATTTTGTCATAGCCTCAACACCTACAGGAGAACATGAGACAGCTGTCCTTATGAAGCTAAAAGTTGGGTTAATATCACAAAGGAATGAAATGATACATTGTAGTGTAATGAATTATGTCTTTGGAAATGTAAAATAAATTATGAAAACTAATTCTTTGTGTAAATACTTTCAAGTTCTGGCTATACATTTCCTCAGTGATAGGAAAAGCTAACAGTCAATGCATTTATCATACATATCTTGATCAAACAGAAGTGTTTTCTGGGAGACACTCAAATGTTTCAAAGTTCAATATAGTTTGACTTTGGAATTTATTTATTTCTCTTCCCATGCAGCTAAATCCAGCTCAATGAATGTTTATGTCAATCATTCTGCCTCAATTTCCTTATGCGGAAATGTTGCTATAATACATTGCTGTAAACTTTAAACAGATTGAAATGGGCAAAAAGACAACATCTTCCACCTTATCTGACAATTGAAAACATCTTTGAATCAGTTACAATACACAACTGAACATGAACTGCTTTGGGAAGTATCTAAGCAAAGTAAGAGATAGGATCTAGCACAATGGTTCTCCACCTATGGGTACCCAGGTTTTGGCCCACAACTCCCAGAAATTCCAGCCAGTTTACCAGCTGTTAGGATTTCTGAGAGTTGAAACATCTTGGGACCACAGACTAAGAACCACTGGAGCATGTTATGCTTATGAAAACTTGGGTAGAAATAGTTCTTTGGTTACTCCCTTCCCAACGAATCCCACAAGAAGTGACTTTCACACTGATACAGGAGGAAGGCCATGAGTCGAGAAAGGCATTAGTTTAGATTGTGAAGACACCAAGAAGCATCATGTTAGTGACATACACAGCTTGTATATATGCCTCTTTTTGACATGGCATATAACAAATAAATAAATAAATAAATAAATAAATCTTTATTTACATACTGCTCTATTTCCTCGAGAGGACTCAGGGCAGTTTCCAATATGTGTGCAAAACAGTCAATTGTCAAAAGCAACATACAGCAACTTAACACAACAGGCATAATAAACAACATTGTAGCAAAGCAAAACAATTCCTTTAAAATAGACAATTACAGTTGGAACTTTCCGTCGAGGGATCGGGGATCAGTAGTCAACAGAGAACTATTCTACAGCACTCAGTCCAAAACCTGGTCCCTTCATAGCTATCAAGCCATAGAACATTTGCTATTGTGCCAGTAGTGGTGGCGGCAGCTGCTTACACACGGAAAACTGAGGGAGGCAGATAAGACAATAAAGATGTAGCTGCTCCCAGGGGAAGGAAAAGAGTTGTGTGCTCCATTTGTGTGTGTAGTCCACTTTCTTCCATCTTCTGATCTGAGATCAGTTGTTTCTTCACTATGTGAATTACTTGCCACCCTTGCTAAAGAGAGAAGTCCAACAGATTTGTACACTTCAAATAATGAAATTTGTATAATTGGGAAGGGAAGGAAAAGAAACTGATAGTATTGGAATCCCCCCTCTAGGATGTGGGCACTCCTTTGTTGTAGTGTCTCTTGTTATTTTGCTTTAGTTCAGAGCAGATGAATACAGATTTAAAAGGAAAGAGGCGTACTTGCTACAGTGAGATTATCCCTGTGTAAACTTCTATGTAAGCAAAACAATGTTTTCAGTAGTCTTTGCTGATTTTTCCCCACTGGGAATTTGAGCTGTTAACTATGCAGGTTTTTGGCAGGGGTAAAACAAAAATACATTCTGATTTTCTCAGTAGACATGGAGAGCATAATACAATTATTCAACTTGAGTTCACTCAGGAATGGGAAGGACAGAGTTTTCAGCTTGCACTATCATGGGCATAACTATATAAAACATAACTGAAGTGCTGACTTCCTTCAAGACTGTAAGAAGGGAATACTAATGAACAAATGAATTTCAGCTCCGAAAAAAATGCTTCTACTGATATGGTAGTTTTGACAATCAAGTATAATCTGAAACAGGAGAGGGAAACTTTAGTAGGATGAGAGGAACCATTAGCCCCCCAGGAGATTTTGGTAAACCACATATCCCTGCACCCCAAAAAAGAATGTAAAAATCCCCACAAATGCCCTCTATTGGTAATGCTTGCCATGTTCTTGAACTCTCTAGGTCATTTTAGGCCTTTTTTAAACAACAGCAAGTGGCCAACAAAAAGATATTTCCCTACTCTAAAATAACAAGAGTGGAGGTGGTGAAAATATGCCCATGTGCCCAAGACATTTGAGGAGGTTTGGAGAGAAATGAGGAAAAAAAACCCCTCAGAAAGTTACAAAAATGACCCTATTGCCATATATATTTTTAAGCAAGCATGGGTGAATTAATCGGAATCCTTGTTAATCGTAATAAAATTGTATCTATTTTGGGTTCCAAATGGGGTTCCGAGGTAGTTTGGTGCTTCAGAATTAACCTTCTAATTTGAAACGTTGGAGCACATCCTTGGAATACCTTTGGATATATGAGAAAGCGTTTTCAACCAATCTCCTGGCTAGCATTGGGCTTAAGAGCCCCATAGAAAACAAGCCTGGAGCCTTTTCACTCCTGGAGTAGATAGCATCGGGGCATAAGAGCCCCATAGAAACCAAGCCTGGAGCTTTAGCATTGGGGCATAAGAGCCCCATAGAAACCAAGACTGGAGCATTTTCTTTCCTGGCTAGCACTGGGCCGTTTTGAGACAGCATGGTGTAATTTTTTAATAAAAATTTAGAAAATTCGCCAAAAATCTGAGGATAAGTCAAACATTCTTAGATTTGGTAAGCTAACAGTGGTAATTATTTTCTACCACTGTAGCAAATTTCATTAGGATAGCTCAAAAAATGAGGGAGAGAGAAGCCCCTCAATTTTCCCCATTGACGATAATGTTTTCCTTCATGTGTATGCGCATCTGCCATTAATGAGGTACATACAAAGATTCAGAAGTTTTGGAACTTTTTGCCTTCAAAATTTGGAATTGACTTTAGAAACCAAGTGCCAGCATCCCCTACTTTCGAAGAGAGTTTAGAACCATTTTTTCCTGGATCACACATGCCTATTAAGCAACGCTGAACAGTTTTCCATTTCTGAACCATCTAACTTCAGCTTTACAAGGAAAACCCATCTAGACCTGATGTGCCTCTACCTGTACAGACTCTACTGTATGAATCTACACTGTAGAATTAATGCAGTTTCACATCACTTCAACTACCATGGTTCAAGGCTATGGAATCATGGAAGCTGCAATTTTACAAGATCGTTAGCTTTCTCTGATGAAAAATGCGGGTGCCTCACCAAACTACAAATCACAGGTATTGAGCCATGGGAGTTAAACTACATTAATTCTACTGTGTAGATGAAGCGTATAAAGCACTTCCTGCCCTTTGTCATGAGCCTTCCTTGAACCAAATGATCTCTCTGTGCTTCTGCATATCATTCATTTCTAATAGAAATGAAAGAACGTTGTCTTTCTTATTGGTCTCAATAAAATTAGCATTTTTCTACCTTTTCTGTCCCAAATCTGCTTCTAAAAAAACACCAATCCACATTGGGGCTTGTGGAAAGGGATCAAAAAATAAAGCAGGGGCAAAGATTACCCCCTCAAAAGCTGAATCTGACTTTAGGTGAAATGAGGATAAGTGGCGGAGTGGGAGATCCGGAATTCCTTTGGTAGCTATTTTTACATCCTTGTAGTCATTTGCTATACTACTCTCTATAAGTTACTTCAGACAGATCACCTCACATGTGTTAAATTTCCACATTTTCCACTGTTTTCATTGTAATGTTTGATCTTATGCTTTATATCTCCCAACCCTTTCCCCTGCCATTCTCCAGCAAAATGTATGCTGCTCTTAATGAATTGCTTTTCTTGCCACCTCCTCTGAATGCCAGCTCAACTTTGAATTACTGATAATCATTTTCTGCAGAAGTGCAAGTGCTGTGACAGGTGAGCAGTGTCTTCTTGCCTTTTCAAGGTAAATTGAGAGATGCCATATAATTGAACCCCACCAAGAGACTTCAGCTGTAAGCTATAATACTCTGCAGTTAGTCAAATGCTTGTAATTTTGGCACTAACTGCAATTTAGCTTTGTTGGGAGACTAAAATAAAATCTATCTTTAGCTGTTCCTGAAGTTTCTGTAGTGTGCTTAGGAAATACACTACTGCTCTCTTACTACAGTTGCTTAAGACATACAAACACATACTTCATTTTGAGGCAATACGCTTTTTTTGAACAAGAATACCTAGGTTAAACATAGAACCTCCTTCCACAGCAACTCTGGCTTGATTTTTCCAGTAGACAATGTAATGTTGGTCTAGTAAATGTGGTTTGAAAACCAGCATATCTTCAAAGATCTAGTTTGTTGAGGCACCACCACTCTGGGAGAAAAGACTAAAGACTGTAAAACCACAACTCCCATGATCCCATATCCTTGAGCCATGGCTCAAACTGGATCAAACTGGATTTATTCTACAGGATAGGTGCACCTTAGGTAACCAAGTGCCTCTGTAGGATAGTTGAGAGGGAAAAAACAAAGGTTATTATTATTATTATTATTATTATTATTATTATTATTATTATTATTATGTAACTTAAAATATTTATTTTAAAATGACAGATTAGAACAATTGCTTCACAAAGACTAAAATTATAAATGTGTTTCTGTGAGTTTTCTGAGCTGTATGGCCATTTTCCAGAAGAAGCATTCTTTCCAGACGTTTCGCCTCCATCTATAGCAGACAAGACATCTTCAGAGGTTGTGAGGCCTGTTACAAATTAGGCAGTTGGGGTTTATATATCTGTGGAATGTTCAGGGTGGGAGAAAGAACACTTGTCTTCCTGAGGCAGGTGTGATTGGCCACCTTGATTAGCATTGAATAGCCTTTCAGCTTTAAGGTCTGGTTGCTTATTGCCTGGGGGAATCTTCTACTGGGAGGTGTTAGCTGGCCCTGATAGTTTCATGTCTGAAATTCCTCTTGGGCCACACAGTTTACAGAAAACCTACACACACTGACAGATATCTACATAAAACCTACCACCATCGCTCAGGTCAAAAAAGAAGCACAATTAAAGCCCTGGCAGACTGTGCAAAAAAAAATCTGCGAACCTCACCTCCTCCAAAGTGAACTGAACCACCTAAACTGGGCTCTCCAGGCCAATGGATACTCTACCACAGACATCAGAAGAGCTGTAAGGCCAAGGACAAGCCACGAGAGAAAAGACAAAGATCCACCCAGAGAAAAAGTGTTCTGAACCACTGACCGCATAGGGAAGCTGATAAAGAAACACAACTTACAAACTATCTACAGACCCATTAAGAAAATCCAACAAATTCTAGTTCAGCAAAAGACAAGGGGGAACCTCTCACCTCTGCAGGAGTCTACCGTATACCATGCAGCTGTGAACAAATCTACATAGGGATCACCAAACACATCATTGCCCAAACCCGTATCAAGGAACACGGAAAGCCCTGCAGACTAACTCAACCAGAGAAGTCAGCCATAGCAGAACATTTGATGAACCAACCTGGACACAATATATTATTTGAGAACACAGAAATGCTGGACCACTCTAACAATCACCATGTTAGACTACACAGAGAAACCACTGAAATCCACAAGCATGTAGACAATTTCAACAGAAAAGAGGAAACCAGGAAAATGAACAAAATCTGGCTACCAGTATTTTAAAAACTCTAAAATCAGGACAGTGACTAAATAACACCACTCAGAAAACAGAGGAATTCCAGACATGAATCAATCAGGGCCAGCTAACACCTCCCAACAGATGATTCTCCCAGGCAGTAAGCAGCCAGATCTTGAAGCTGAAAGGCTATTCAATGCTAATTAAGGTGGCCAATTGCAACATTCACACTTGCCTCAGGCAGACAAGAGTTCTTTCTCCCACCCTGAACATTCCACAGATATATAAACCCCACTTGACTAGTTTGCAACAGACCTCACAACCTCTGAGGATGCCTGCCATAGATAGAGGCAAAATGTCAGGAAAGAATGCTTCTGGAACATGGCCATACAGCCCGGAAAACTCACAGCAACCCATTGATTCTGGTCATGAAAGCCTTCAACAAAATTACAAATGTTTGCTAACATATAACAAAAGCAATACAAACAAACAGCAATCCAGGACAACTAAAATATTTGTGCATTCTCTGAAAGCTTACTCAAAGAAACATTTGTATATGCTGACTGAAAGACACAGATGCAGGAGACAACTGAAAGTTTAATGCAAGGGAATCCCTTAACCAGAAAGCCATAGTGTGTCTTTAATTGAGTCTTTTTAATCATACTGTTATATTTTATTTTTATCATTGTAAGTCACAATGAGAGAAAGACAGGTTATAAATCCAATAAGCAAACTAGCTAACCATAACTTTTGAATGGAATATTCAGATGACAAACTCCACACCAATAGGATGTGATAAGCAATGTGATTCTATGGCTTTTCAGCTATACCCAAACTGTTGATTCTATCTGCTCACAACTTTCTTGAAAATAGCTATGGACAGATTCATCAGTTTTGATTTCCCACTGTTGAATTGTGTGTGGGGGTATAGATGGATATATTCCTAAGTTAGATAATTAAATCAAATGTTTCACCTATTCCTAAAGAGTGGCAGGCCCAATAATTCTCAGGGAAAAACCAGAACCGCATTCTAACATACAATGGCAAACAATGTATCCCTCACAGACAACTGTTGAGAGAGATAACAACAACAACAACAACAACAACAACAACAAACCTTATTTGTATTCTGCCCTTATCTCCCCAAGGGGACTCAGGGCGCATTCTAACATACAATGGCAAACATTCAATGCATCCGTAAACAAACAAATACTGACATAAAATCCCAGATATAGTTCCTCATCAGAAGAGAATGTATTCCTTGCTTGATACATGGCTCAGGGCTTCATCACACTAGAGTTTGGATCCACTTTAAGGAAGGGCATTTAAACAGCTCAGCCAGAGAAGTCCTGGGCCTCACGAAACTACAAACTCCAAAATTCTGCAGGGGGCAGAAACCGGATTTAAAGTGGATAAATGCTTAAGTGTGATGAGGCCCAAAGTTACATCTTTTAAAGATGGTTATGTTCCTGTATGGTAACTATAGACAAACCTGCTAAAGAGATTCAACTGGTATAACAATTCAGTGCTTATGAAAGTGTAACATCAAACTTGCTGGATACTGTAATGTAATGGTTGTGATGCTCCATGTGTAATGTAATGAAGATGTTGTATCCCAGCCACAGGCTGGCCATGGTCACGTTCAAGATGATGACACTGAAGGGGATTTTGGTTTCCAAGATGGAACAGAAGAGGATTCTGGTTTGGGGATTTTGCATCAGTCTGAGCCTCCTGTTAAAGACATGCAGTTTCACTTTCAGCAAGATGACCTGTTGGCTCCAGAAGAGTCAGATACCGGTCAAGCTGACATTCTTCCTTTGGGAGTTTTTGAGGAGGATTCGGCAGTTATGAGAAATAATGAGGAGGTAACTGGAGAACTAACAAATAATGACGGAGCCGGGGCAACTGAAGACCAGGTGTGAGATAACAGTGACCCTGAGCTGTCCAGGCAAGACCGTTTGTCTTGGCAGGGCTCTGAGCTCCGCAGAAGCGCTCGTTTGGCGTGCAAAAGTCAGCTTTCGAAAGATTCAAGCTGTGGCAAAAGAAACGCCTTCTTAGGTTGCTTTTAAAAGCAGCTTGTTCGGACCATGTCCTTTGTCAGAGCAATTTCATCGCTTCATCCTTGTGCTGTGCTTTCTAAGGACTACTCTTTGCCCCTGGGATTTCCTGCATTCTTGGACCCTGTTTCTTGCTTTTGGAACGTGTATTTTGGATCCTGTGGACTAAGACTTTGTGCTCTGAACTTCATGTTTTTGGATTTTATGGATTAAGATCTTATGCTTTGGATTTCTTGGACTAACTCTGTGCCTCATGAATTATTGCTATTATTTTGCTTTTGAATCAATGGACCTTGCCTTTTGAACTGTTGGACATTTATGCATTATTGATTCTCTGCTACCTTTGGACACTTCCTTCATAACTTGGAATTATCATTGATTGCTTGCTTCATCTATATTGCTTTGCTTTAATAAAAACTTTAAAAGACTATTGTGTGTTGACTGGGTATCCTAGCAAGGTGAACTTAGCCTGAGGTGCGACAGAAGACAATGTCAATGATTCTCCCAAAGGGAAGCATGTAGTGTTTTTTTTTAAGGTGAGTGAGTTGCCTATAATACATCGCCTAAAAGGCTAACAGAGAATAATTAAGTGCAGTATTGGTGTTAACTCTGCCTGTCTGGATTTCACCATTGGTCACAAGCTAAGTATTATAAGGGGAAAATTGTAAAATTTTAAAACCAGGAGAAAAAACATGGAAGAGCAGATACTTAAATACGTCTGTCCCATTTAAAATGGGAGAATTGTAGGGTATGCAGTAGGCAGATCTATCAGTTTCTCATCTCCCAGATTCAATTTCTGTTGCTTTTGGTAAATTTTTGTTACAATCTAGTTCTGAAAAAAACAAAAAATTACCTATCTCAACTTAAAGCATAATTTTTTTCAAAATCTTTCTGACTCCCATGAATGTTCATTTAGGTTTTGAATGTTGCACTGGAGAAATTCCTCTGTGATATATGAGGCTTACAGTGTAATGTGACAGGCATCAGCAGGCTATCCTAAATTTACTGCAGCACTTGTTAGTAAAATAAAAACAATACTAGAATCACTACCCTATTTCTGCCTTTTCCTTCTCCTGGTCTACCCACTGTCAATACTGGCATTCTCTGTAGTATATTTTCAGTTCTGTCCGGTTCATTTGTAACAGACTGTTAACTCTGAGGCCTAGTTTAATTTGTTCTTTAAATGCTCACATTGTTAACAAATTTAATTGCTGATCCTTGTAGCAGAAACAACCAATTAATGCACCCCATCCATGTTATCTATGCATGTCTTATTTACTCTGTGACTCTGGTCATTTAGGTTCATTTTATGAACAAAGGAAAGCTAATCAAATTGTCGATCTATTGTTCTTTAAGCTTGGTCAACTTATATTAGAAGATTTTACTGCAAAAATAACAGGCATCTCGGGTCATATACATTCTTTGGCCCTACAGCATGTTATAGTTCAATTGTAATGCTGGTGGTTTTTATAAGATTGCATGACATCAATGCAACATATATAGTTTTCTGTTTGTAGGTTCATCTCCCTCTGCTTCATTTCAATGTCTGTGTTCTGAATTGCTTCCAAATTGGTTTATCTGATGTTGTTCTTAAATTATCCGAAGCTGGGCCCTCTCAAAAGTGTTGGGGTTCAGAAATGACCTATAGTTACTCCATTTGGCTTTGAAAACTGGGGGGGGGGACAGATTAAAGATTGGAATGCAGATATGAGATGTGGGGACTCCAATGACACACAACACAATTGGCTCTTTCTTGAGGAAAAACAAACCCATCATCCTAGAAGAACCATCTATTGTTCAGTCAAGGAGACCTTGCCGTGTGCCAATCAACACACATGGTTTCCTCCAAAGTAGAGGTGACAAACTTCTGGCCCTCCAATTTGTCCAATGACCAGAAATTCTAGGAGCTAAATCCAAAAACACCTGGAGGGATACAAATTAAACACCACTGATATAAAATAATCCCATCCCAAGCTAATGAGCTCCTTCAGACAGGAGAAGGCAGAGTGGATACATAAGACTGGCTCAAGGATTATTCCAATCAAAAGCTTTATTGAGTTTCCTGCTATATTGTATACCAATCACAAACTGTAAACCTTACAGTAATGAATGTACTTTTGAACCAATAAGACTGTGGGTCATAATTTCTACTAATCACATGTCTATAAAGTGTCCATGTCTGTGGGTTATGTTGGATTTGGGAATTCTTACTCTGACATCCTTCTTTGGCCAACGGAGCAATAAATGATCTCTGATTCTGCTCTCGATCTCTGTGTCTCTGTTGGAATTGATTGACGCTAGTACAACAGGAAATAAATCCTGGGATTTGGACAACACTTAGGACCCTTCCACACAGCCATATAACCCGGAATATCAAGGCGGATAATCCACAATATCTACTTTGAACTGGGTTATCTGAGTCCAAACAGCCATATAATCCAGGGCAATGTCGGTTTTATACAGCTGTGTGAAAGGGGCCTTTTAATGAAAAATGATGTTTTTCTCCCACATGGAATTCTAAAAGGCTATCACTCCCATAAAGTGTCATGCATAACATACCAATTAGAAAGTGTATGGCTTACATTAGATATGTCTTTAAATAAAAATGAGAAAGCATCTAGTTCAGGCATGGGCAAACTTTGGCGCTCCAGGTGTTTTGGACTTCAACTCCCACAATTTCTAACAGCATACATGCTGTTAGGAATTGTGGGAGTTAAAGTCCAAAACATCTGGAGGGCAAAGGTTTGCCCATGCCTGAATTAGTTACTTTTAATTATGTCCTTACTCAATTGCCAAAGTGTAACTAAGAATGCATCTTCATTGTATGGTTAATGAAGTTTAACACCACCTTACCTGCCTTGACTTGATGCTCTGGAATCATGGGAGTTTAGCTTTCTCTGCTAAAACAGTGGTGGCCCTCAACCTGTAGGTCCCCAGGTGTTTTGGGCTACAACTCCCAGAAAAACCAACCAGTTTACCAGCTGTTACGATTTCTGGGAGCCGAAGGCCAAAACATCTGGGGACCCACAGGTTGAGAACCACTGTGCTAAAGTGTGCTGACCAAACTACTACTTCTTAGATTTGACATCACTGAGTCAACATCCTCGGTCTGCCTAGAGAACACATTTCACTGTTTTAAAATATATATATATTAAATAAGTTGATGAAATTTTCAGTTTTGGGTAAAAATTAAGAATTAACTCAATGCTATTATCACCTATTCTTCATTCCTGTCACAGAGGAAGAAAAATTAAAGCTGTCTTTTGCAAAGAGGAAACATTTATCTTTGTGTTATGCACATCACAACATGCTGCTCATACCACAATTCAGTAACAAACTCAGATAAGCAAGCCAGAACATTATTTTAAATAACAGTAATTATATCAATCAGTACAAGAATATACTGCAAATGCAGCCATTAGAATAGAGCTATAAAGTTCATTACAACAAATACAACTATAATCATAGCAATTTAAATCACCTACTCAATCTGCTTATAGGCAGGACACTTCCAAATGGAGAACTTTTGAAACTGCCAATCAAAAGGCACTGTGCACGAAACCATTCTAATTTCTCCTTCCTAACTAATTTTCTTTGATAGGAAAAAACATGGAGGAAGCAGTAAGAAATCAGAAGAGTTATAAATAGGAGATGGCATTTTTAACACTATTTTGTGACAATTGCAGATGAGATGGGAAATAGTAAAAGGATTAACAGTTGGTTAAGTTGATACCTTGAAAGATACGGAGCTCATTATCAGTTAAACAACCCTTTCCCTCAACCTTGTTGTCTCTGGAATGTGGTTGGGCAACACAACCCAAGTCATCCCACTGGTTCACTTTTTCTAGGATTTTTTTTACACTCACTGGCAGAAATTCTTTATTAATTTTTTAAGATGAAAGCTTTAGCAGTATTGCTATCCCTTTACTGTTTATCTTACCTTTTTATGGGAGGAACTAATGAAACTGTTTTCAAGACTCCAACCTCCACCTCTCCCATTTTCTCTAAACTGGCTGAAATAAAAATATGACTCAAATCCCTCTTTGGCATTTATTTCCCTTGTGTATTTTCTTCTTTTTCCTGCTCTTCCATCCATCTTGATTCATGCCAGTCTTCTCCTTCCCTGTTTCTCAGCTTATTTTCTTTTCTCCCTGCCACTCTATGCCATCCTTTTCCTTACCCATCCCCCTTTCCCCACTCAATTACTAGCCGCACTTGGTTGTTATATGTGCCTACCTTCTTACACTTCCAGCCACTATAACTTTTTAACTTA
The DNA here is from genome assembly GCF_035594765.1 of Anolis carolinensis. Classification (NCBI taxonomy): domain Eukaryota; kingdom Metazoa; phylum Chordata; class Lepidosauria; order Squamata; family Anolidae; genus Anolis; species Anolis carolinensis. The sequence continues at coordinate 255,536,592 of NC_085842.1, read as the reverse complement.
GTCAATTCTGGTGGTACAGCTCATAGATTAGTTAGTTGCCAATCTGGGAAGTTTGTGCTGTTTATCATCAATAGGTCTTATATTGTGAATTGCTGGGGGGGGGGGAGCATAAAATACAAGTACCATCCAGCATCCAATGTATTTATGATAATACAACTTTAAAGACTTTAACACATGAGGCAGGTAAACCAGCATTGCATTTGGAATGCTGCCTTTGGTGATAGATAGCTGAACTGTGTCCAATAGAACTAAACCTTCAGTGTGCAACCATACATATTACATACATTGTCCAAGGAAATAGCATAATTGTCTGTCTTAAATTGGCTTGTATCACAGCTTAGAAAACATAAAATAGAACTGGAGTTATATTTTGGTTTATCCTGGGTAATTTCAGGGGAAAAGTTTCAGAGTCTCTAGACCTTGATCATCACTTTTAAAGGAAAAATTGGAAACCTGATGAATAGAAATGAAAGCAAACACTTGGGCAGTCAACTGGACAGTGACTCATTCTGCCTCTCAAACTAACTAATGCCTTCTTTCCTGACTGCAGAAGAGATTGCTATTTCTTGAAACTCTTAAGATTGGATGAGAAATATTTATAAGGCAAAAAGTACTTCATTTAAGCTGCATCGGTTAGATGAATTCTTTTCTTCTTATGTTCCTGACAAGTTATATTAGTTTGCTGACAGCCTAAATTATGGAACATCTAACAAGTGGGCAACTATCTACCACATTAGAATTGTATTAAACATCAGGGTGCAGGAAAATTGACACTACATTAGTATGGAGAACTATGCCTTCCTCGCCAAAGACTGAATGATATAAAAACAGGCTATTCCTGATAGAAGAAAAATAAACATCCAGTAAATAGACACCACCAGAAGAAGAGATATATAGCCTTTTGGCTCTCTTCATTCAATCAAATAATAAAACATGCCTTTCTTTTTAAAGAGAGATATGTGAAATTGCTGAAAAATAAATAACAATGAATAGACAGGCCCTGTAGGTGTTTTCTATTTAATATATGTACAGTTTTGATCTACTTTTGAGTGAAAGAAATAACTAATATAGCCAATTGCAGATGCATTAAAGGGGAATAAAGCATAATTATAACATACCCCGGAGGCAATATTGTATTTTAATATGAAGGTAGATTTGTGTTGTTGTTGTTGTTGTTGTTGTTGACTTCTTTTAAAAAATCAGTTTCATTTTACATATCTATATACATCTGAGATGTTTTCTCTCCCAAATATGCTTTAAGAAAAAGCAAAGGCATGATGTGTTTTTGTGATAGTTGAGATGTCAGCTATGGTACCTTTCACAATCTCTTCACTTGTGACATAGCAATCATGTACCCACTGCTGAGCCAAATGTTGTATAATCTTTTGGAAATTCAGGTTTTGGTTTGTGAATAAAACCTATTATGTTAGGTAGCATGGATGGATTAACAGGTTTAGGGATTGTGTCAAACTTTGCTTTCTTTATTGCATTTATTCAATCATCTGGTAAAGACAACATTTCTTCTTTTCTCCTTTTTATCTCTTCAAGATTTTAAATTGTCTGGAAATGGAACTAGAGTCATCAGAATCAGCACACATTATATTGTTTTGTTATTTTTGTTTTAAGACACATTGAGTCCCAGCCTGAGAAAAAGGTAGGATATACCTAAAATAATGGATGATGGATGAACATTTTGTTAATTCTATTATTCAGAGTGTTGTTCTGTCTTTACTATAGGCTATTTCATGTTCAAAATTGATTTTGTGGTACATATTTGTCACTCAACGACCTGTAACTTTTAAAGTCTGTATGGCTAGATTCCTTAGCTATTAGGGATGTTTAGAAGTGGGAAGAGGCACATCCAGACTGAACTACTATTCATTATCTTTTCAATTCCAGTTAGACCAGAAATTTCAGTAGCCAGTCTTTGCCCAATGGTATAGTAGTATTCTTCCATTTCCCTACATTCAACAATCTGGCTGCTGTGAACATGTTACTTTAGAAAACTTCCATATTTCTCCTCCATTTGATCTTCCACTAATGCAGCTGTCATTTGAAAATTAGCTCTCAAAACGTTTGTACTCAAAACGTTTGTACACTTATTTTTTGCAATTCTACCAAATGTGATATAAGGATCCTGTCTACTGCGTTCACATTTCCAATCTATGTTAGATGTACCTTTATCCATTTTGGCTCAATGGTATCTGACACCAGTGATTCATCACCATGTACATTTTTTCAAATCTTAAAATAGTGTAAATCAAAAATTACAACAAAGTCTGAAGTCTGATGTTTTCACTTCAATTTTAATGGAAATGCACTCTGATTTCTTTTCGTAAGGCAAGCATTTGGCCAGCTCACTGTTTACTCTTGCACAAGTCCTCCTTGTGCCAGAGACACTATATAACCAGACTATACTTTTGTTATACAGTTTTTAGCTCTTCAGCATAGGAAATCATTTGATGAATGGAACTTTCCAGATTTAGCCAAAGCAATTTCCTTTTTAATTAACATTTCCCCTACTCCTAGACCCTGAAGGCAAATAAAATGCCTTACTGGCTATATGCTCACATTGATTTGGAATGTCTAGCCCTCTGGAATGCTTAGTCTTTGTCATGGGAGGAATTCCCCATGACAAAACCATGGGAGACTCCTCCCCAAGGAATAGTTCTCCTCTCAATCACTATCTGTTCCTCTTCAACAAATTGTGTATTGGCTTTCTTGTTAAAGTAGCAGACTGCCAAGCTGTGGAAACAGTTACAAGTGTCAGTTGCTAATATAGGTAGGTTAGCAATGAAAGGACCAAGGCATTGACATCTCCAGCCCACCCCCTGGGTATCAGCCAGCATGCCATTGCCTTAAATCTCAGAAATAGTTTTCTAAGCTGTACAGAGATTCTTGCAGGCACACCTCAGCAAGTGAGAGTCCAAAAGTGGCAGGCTTAAACCCAGAATCTCAATCAGTGGCTGACACTGGATGAGAGACTCCTTCCTGGGCACACAGAAGACTGGGCGACTTGGAAGGTGCTGAACAGACTGTGCTCTTGCACCATGAGAGACAGAGCCAAGAAACTGGACTACAAAGTGGAGTCAACAGCATGCAAGTGTGGAGAAGATCAACCACAGACCATCTATTACAATGCAGTCTGAGTCCTACCACACGCACAATGGAGGACCTTCTTATAGCAATACCAGAGGCACTCCAAGTGGCCAGCTACTGATCAAAATACATTTAGTATAATTCCAAGTTTTTTAACGTTGTGTTTTCAAATACATTACAACTTGTACCCTCAATTCATGTCTGAGACAATAAATAAATAAATCTCTTATTTGGAATTCTGAAATCCAAAATACTCTCAAATCCAAAATTGTACAAATGGGAGGCTGAGATAATGACACCTTTGCTTCATGGTGGTTCTGTTTAAACAAACTTTGCTTATACACAAATATTGTACATAAACCTACCTTCAGACTATGTGTATAATGTGTATATAAAATATAAATGAATTTCATATTTATACTGGGGTTCCATCTCCAAGATATCTTATTGTGAACACATATAAGCAAATATAGGTATTCCAAATTCTGAAAAAATCTGAAATTTAAAACACCTCTGGTCCCAGATATATTCAAAAATATATATTCAAACCTGTGTTTGTTACTCATATCTACCACCACTATCTCAACAGATTTTGCTCTCTGAGGTGGAACCCAAATCCAGTCAAATTATTATGGCATACACACCACTCTCCATTTACCCATCTGTGTCTGACAGAAATACACTAATAGGGAAAAAAATCCAGATGATAGTTGTGTTAGTCTGTTGAACTGAACATAATAAAAAATTAACAAGATTGATTGTTTGTGTCCATATGTATGGGCAGATACTTTTATTCAATGTAGTTCACTACATTACCAGCAAATTCAGTAACAAGCTTCCAATGTTTCATGATCCCTTAAATCTTCTGCCTTAACAGTGGTCCTCAAAATTTTAAGCAGAGGGCCAGTTCACAGTCCCTCAAGCTGTTTGGGTGAGGACTATAGTTTGAAAAAATGAATGAATTCATATGCACACATCTTATTTGTAGTACAAAATACATAAAAGAACAATACAACATTTAAAATGAAGAAAATTTTAACCAACATTGGCTTAATTGTAATGTTAGCAGGACCAACACCATATATTAAAATGTGTAACTTTCATACAATAGTCCTTCTGTATATGAATACGAAGAAATGTATTTTATTCTGAAATTTCAACTTAAATGTCCATAATACTAATATTCAGTATTTTGTTTTGATTACTCAAGACACCGATTATGCAGAGTCACTAGCATAACTGATGACAGGTGTCTGTTTTATCTCCACCACAGAAATAATGTTAGGTCCTGTGCTATTTCCCATTTGTGACAACCTTTCTAATATGGCTGTCATTTTCTGATGCTGCAGTTGAAATATTCAGAACCTGTCTCTGTATGAAAGCTATAAATTTCCTAAATAATAGTGTGTTATTTCCATAGAGATGTAGCTGAAGCTAATTGGGAGAAGCTGGTCTTATTTCTGCAGTGGGTCTATGTGGGTATATTTGAATTTGATATAACTGATTTATTTCAGTCATTTGGGGGGGGGAGGAGCAGGATAGAAATCAAATAATGTATGGGTCTTGTTCTATGACACCATTTTTTCATGGTGGTGGGATTATGTGCTTTTCTGAAGCAAGGGTCATACTGATGGCAACAAGGCTGCTGGTAGGTTCTCCCATGTCAGACAGGGTTTTTTGGGGTTTTTTTTTTTGGCTATACAGCCAGGCTAAATGAGGCAAATAACTACTGGACAGCTGCAGTAGTTATGGGATTGGTGGTGAATCTCTTAAAAGCAACAGCAATATACTATAAATAATGTTTGTAAGTTCTGCACATACAGAGACATAGTCAACCTCATTTTGAGGATCATTTGCAGAAAAATCCCCTATAATGAAACAATTCAAAATGAAACAGTGTGTAGTACCAGAAAATGGAATGTGAGAAATATGAATAAGGTGAAACTAGACACAATAAAGCAAGAAATAGAATGTATAAACATTGCAATATTTACTATGAATGAGCTAAAATGGACCAGAATGGAACCAGAATTGAGTCAGATAATTATACAGTGTTTTACTCCTTAAATTAAATGAGGTAGCACTTATAGTGGGGTGAGATGTAGCAAAGATAGTCAACGATATAATGGAAGTGCATTGGTTCCCCATTCCTGCTATGGATGAAATTGCAGATAAGACTGAAATATTCGTTTTTTCCCCAGAAGGCTTCACATGATGTTTTTGGTGCTCATCAACTCTTGAAACAGTTTAGAGGCAAGAGCTGCTTTTCTTTGAAGTGTACAGAACCTAATCCTATCTGTTAACAAACACCATTAATATGTTTATAAGTGGAATACTATATACTCATTCATATATAAGTTAACCTCATGTATAAGTTGAGGACACGTTTTGGGGCCAAAATTATGGATCTTTACATGATCCATGGATAAATCAAGAGTCATTTTGTGCAGAAGGAAAGTATTAACGCCTTCACTCTTTCTTCACCCAAACATTCAGAAAAATGCTACAAGTAGTGCCACAAAGAGTAGAGGGGGATCAGTGCTACTTTTAGGTTCTCCAAGGATGTAGCAAGCTCTTGTCTTTTGCCACTTTACTCAGAGAAGGGGATTATTTTTATAAGAGTTAAGGTACAGTATTCATATTGACACAAGGATAAGTCAACTCAGGTTTTTGGAGTTGGTATTTTGTCTAAATTCTTATACACACACACACTATGGTAGTTGTTTTACCTGGGCCTAAGCCAACAAGCACCATGAAACTTCATTTCCCAAATAGCAATGTCTGTAACTTAATTAGTAAATACAGTTTAATTGTGCAAATATGGTGATGAGTAGACTAGAAATGTTTTGTTTTAGCTATTCCAAACCAGTAGTAATGTGCAATGTAGAGAGTAGAGGATTATGAAATAGGGCTTACTTGAGGTGGATCAATATGGCTGGGTGTTGAGAACAGAGAGTAGGTAGTCTATACTTTAACTTGTAATGCTTCATAAGGTGTAGCTTCAGCAAAGTATTGCTTTAAACTGAAGGTTTTCACTTTTGAAACATCTTTCAGAATGCATAACTAGACATTAAAAAAGGCAAATGCATCTGTTCAGCATTTTATACACAGCCATTTTATTAATGCAAGAGCCAGCATTAAGTCTCAGAGATTTCATAACCTTCATATGGCAGCCTAGCACATATTAAAACTGACCTGTGATGAAATCACCAATATTCCTTGTCATATCTTCACATTACTATTGCACATGGAATGAATAATAAATATACAGAAACTTTTTCATTTCTTCTAACTCTCTGAGGTATTGGCAGACCCTTTCAGTACTGCAGAATCAAGTTGGTCCAAATCTATCATGAATGTAGGAGATGCAATTTATAGATGTAAGGGCTACACATTTATTCATTAAGCAATATGTCTTGAATTAAATATGTCTACTGAAAATATAAAGCATGTCTTTTTCATTATGAAGACTAACATTTTGAGACTTCAATGCAATCCTGTGCATACTTAGCTGATAGTCAGCAAAGTTAAAGTGGGGTTTATATCTGAGGCAAAAGGATGCACTGCTGTGAAATAGTTAGACAAATGTGGTAGAAATAACAATAACAATAATTTTACCCACCTTTCTTCATGGTTAGAGGCGAGTTACAAAACACTTAAAATACATGAGCACAGTAAAAACACTACAAATACACATACTAAAAGGTACCTCCATAAAAGTTACACACCAAAACGTATCTCTACAAAATACTTGCTAAAACACACAAAACAGAGATCAAACAAAGGACACTTAAAATTCATGTTTAATGATTGGGTAGGCCTGCCAGAAGAAATAGGTCTATACATGGTTTGTTTATTCCGACAGTTCATTTAGCTGTCAGAATTCTTATGGCAGATTCTACACTCGTGGGATGGCCAATGAAAAGGTCTTCTGGGTGGTAGTTGCCAGTCAGGTTCTGGCTGGTTGGAGCAGTCGCCCCCCAGAAGACCAAAGTGTGTGGGGCAGATTGTACGGGAAAAGGCGATCTGTTAGATAACCTGGACCCAAACTATGTAGGGCTTTAAAGGCCAAAACCAATGCCTTGTACTTCGCCCAGAAACTAATTGGCAGCCAGTGGAGTGACTTTAGGATAAGTGTGATATGCTCACTCCTAGATGTTCCTGTAACCAATTTGGCTGCTGTATTTTGAACCACCTGGGGTTTCCGAACTTGGTATAAGGGTAGCCCAATGCAAAGCACATTGCAAAAGTCCAACCTTGAGGTTACCAGTGCATGCACTACTATCTTCAGATTCTCCAAATCTAGAAGGGGTGCAGCTGGAGTATCAGTCAAAGCTAATAACAAGCACTTCTGACTGTCCCATCTACCTGGGCTGACATGTGGAGAGAGAGATCCAGAAGCACTCCCAAGCTGCTCACCCAGTATTTCAGGGGGAGTGTTACCCCAATCCAGAACTGGCTGACACACCTCTATCCATAGATGAGGACCCTTGATGGCAAGCACCTCTGTTTTGTCTGGATTCAGTTTCATTTTCCCCCTCATCCAGCCCATTATCTGCTCCAGGCATTCATTCAGAGGACATGCTCTCCTTAGATTAAGCTGTTTTTGAGGGCATGGATAAATATATTTGGATGTCATCAGCATACTGATAACACCTTGTCCCATGTTTATGGATGATCTCTCCCATTGGCTTCATGTAAATATTAAAGAACACTGGGAATAGAATGGCACCTTGTGGGACACCACATAACAGCCCGTTTTTGGAGGAGCAGCTATCCCCTAGCACCACCATTTGGAAGGCATGACTGGAATCATTATGGCACAGTGTCTCCAATTCCCAGCCCCTCCAGGAATTCTGTAAGGATACCATTGGTTGAAGGTGTTGATGGCTGCTGAGAGGTCTAGAAGCACCCCCTGTCGATACTGAGACAGAGATCATCCACTAAGGTGACCATCAGAGTCCCAGCTCTGAAGCCAGTTTGAAATGGGTCAAGGAAGTGTGTGTATTGTAATCAAGGACTGCCTGGAGTTGGAGGGCAACTTCCTTCTCAATCACCTTGCCCCAAAAAGGAAGGTTAAACACTGGTCTGTAATTATTAAGGTCCAGGGGATCCACGGAGGTATTTTTCAGCAGTAGTGTAACTACTGCTTCTTTAAAACATTTATAAGAGTTATTTTTTAAAATAAGAAGTAAGTTACATTTAACTATTGATTACTTGACCCAGGTTTTTTAGGGTCAAGTTTTGATTAAAATTTCTAGACTTATAAATGAGTAATATATAGTATTTGAAGTACTTTTAGTGGTGTGCTTATTAAATTTGGTTACATTGTTTGTGTAACATCAAACCCCATCAAAGATACGTGATCCTGCATACAGGCTGCAGCCATGTTTTGCCCCATAGGCTTGGGAGGAAAAGAATTAACTTCATCAGATGCAAGTGGAAGTCCATGGAAACTTGTACAAAAGCAAATTTTTAGTGATGTCCATTGTATTGTGTGAATAGCTTGTGCAATGGACACTCACCTTCTATTTACTTTCTTCCGGTACTTTCCCAAGATTTTTCAAATGACAATGAAAAAGATCATATGAATACAATATGTTGGAGTGGGAGAGAAAATTCTTTGAAATCAGGAACTATGTGAATGGCAATCTATCTGTTTTGCTTAACTTGGATAAATTCCTCTCTTTCTTTTCTAGTCTGGGTAGAAATGAAACTGGATATTGAATATGTAGCACCATCATGCATGCATATGTTTCAGTTGAATGCTCTGGAAATAGATTAATAATTATTACTATATTTGTGAATGTATACAATATATGCTGTCTTGTCATTAGTAATGTGGCTGAGCAGCCTTAGATACTAGTGATGTTCAGCCAATAACAAAATTAACTTGTAGATATAGATGTGGTAAGGGGCAAGATTTGAATTACAGTATATAGGAGATGGCATAAGTCTTGCAGAAAACTACTAACAGGATGACAAGAACCTTGTTTTGCACATGGCAATAGCAGAGGTAAAAGCTCTAGAGTTGGACTATAACCCTCTGTAACATATTTGGTACTAACTATAATGTTTCACACAAAAATGCACTGCTCTTTTTGCAGCTGTTTCCGTCTCTGGTTTATCAGTCAATGCACTGATTCATGCTCTTGTATAATCAAATTTTGCTACCTAGAACTCCATTCATTTGAGTTACAGCTCCTACTTTTGCCAATTTCTCCTTATTGTTACAAAAGAATGTAAATTGTGATCTCCATGCATTGACCAAACATTATTAGAAAGGCATACGTTTTCCTTTTTTCTGTTCAAGTTATTATGGTAATGTATGATATTATTGCTAATGCTTACATTTTCAACTTTTCATAGAATCTAATAATATTCCAATATGCAATAGTATTTTGATATTCCTTCCTTAAGCTGAACATTTTGTGCTTAACCAAAAGAGCATAAAATAGATTTAGATGTAACAGAAAAGAAAGACTGTATCAACTCAGTAGTATTGTAGCACCTCAGTACACTAGTAACAAGTAGGAAGGAAATTGTATTATTTTAAAAAGGGGTTTTTACCTATATAATAATGTGATGAAGTGACAGGAAGTGGAATAATCAGAAGAGTATAAACACATATTTTTACATTTCAGAAACTAAACTTCAAACAGGGAAGCAAAAGGATTTTGTAGTGCCTTAGAGGCTAACTGAGAGAATGAAGTGAGGAAGTAGACTTATCTACTTGCAAAAAACCTCTGACTCAGCCCAAATGGAAGGTTGGCTGTCTCCATGATACACAGGGACTTCTGGTGAGTATCCTGTAGGTTTTGGCTTTAAGCTGATTTTGGCAAAGTCTGGATATTTCAGAGTTTCCAACAAGCTCCAAAGTTTCCTGTGGCTCCAGGGTAGTCTGGATAGCTAAACTGAGTCTGATTTGGCCCAGTCCACTCTCTAGATGGGGCACCACTGACATTACCATTTCTAAGTGCTCACTAAGTGCTCATGACACAAGATGATTCTTCCTCCTTCTTCCTGTTCACATGGGCATCTCCTTTTGATGTCAGTAGAAGCGCCTGCAAAGGCAAGGAGCTCACACTTAGCTCACTAGGAGCATCAGTAGTGATGACATGGAGAATGCTGGATGCACTCCCCTGCTTTCTGGACAATGGCCCTAGATTAATCATGAATAAATCAGATCCTGGACTTTTCCGGGACATATTTAGAAATAGGCTAAATTGTCCAGGATAGATGAGCCTTGTCTGTGAAAGCATTTGCTACAAACTTGGTTCTCTCAGTTAGTTTCTAATGTGCTACAAGAACACTTTGGGTACTGAAGTGAGGGTGGAGTGTGTTGGGGTTGGCTGTGAAAGGGCATTTTGTAGGGGTGCTTGTTAAAATATTGGGGTAGTTTAATGAAGGGAGTGGATAGTCTGACTCCCGTGAGCCCCTGTAAGTTGTTTGTTCTTCACCTCTTTGACTCTTGTATTTTTCTTGTGGCGTATGTGTGTGTGTGTGTGTGTGTGTGTGTGTGTGGCTCCTTCTTTCACACAAGAAGCCTGACCCTATTCACCCCACCCTCTGCAGTAAAACCTGCCATAAGAATTTGTCTTATGCCATAAAATGTCAATATGGAAAAATCAATGCAATGGTTGCTAGTTCTAGGAGTATGGAGGCTTGCTCCATGATGGACAGAACTGGCAGATTGAATTCTATTTTGCTTCATATGGGGTGGGATGTGATCAGGAAAACTATGAGAGCAATGCCGATGCTAAGATCTAATGTAAAATATAAACTGTATTTTTCATAGGTGCAAAGAAACCACGTAGTCCTGTGCTGTCTTATATTAGCTTTCAGGAACATTTTTTTTTTGGGGGGGGGGGGGGAGACAGATTGTCTGCTTTAGCTTTACTCCAAGGGTTAGTCTCACTTGAGTAGGCCCATTGAGTCAGATGGTGAATGGTAAGTCAACACTTGGGTAAATTTCACTAAGTGAATGGTTCTATCCAGTTAGGAACAGCAATTGATTTTAGACTATAAGACTGCTACTTGTATTTGCTGTTGTCTTTAACAGGAAAAAGTGCTTCTGAAATAATGTATCCCCTTTATGAAGTAATGAAATTCTAACAAAATATGTACACAAATATAAAACTTTAAAAGAAATGTGGAAACAGTTTTGTCACTCAAGATCTCAGGCAGTTCTTGACATGAAATCTTATTTCACTACTCAGCATCTGCTGACCTTCCAAATGTATTGCCTACATAGTTTTAAATTCTGTGCACAAACAACTTATCTCTCTAAGTACATCATTGCTATGCCCGTGAGATTCAAGTACTGAGCATAAGTGGCTGAACATGTAGTTATTGTGTCTTGTTAAAAACAAGAGTGGCTGTTTTTCCTTCCATTAAAAACAAAGATTTCAACAAATGGACAGAGTTTGTTTGGGGACTAGATAGTGTTAGGTAAAACTTTTCATGAGGCTGTAGTGGTTTTGCTGCATTAAAATGCAAAAACTGAAATGAGAACCTGGAGACTGGAGATTAATTAAAGATTCTCCTTCAGCAGTCCATTTATAAAACTTAGTTCTTAAGCATCACTCTGGTTAATTCATACTATAACCAGTGTGATACACACACACACACACACACTATATATATATATATATATATATAGTGTGTGTGTGTGTGTGTGTGTGTATCACACTGGTTATAGTATGAATTAACCAGAGTGATGCTTAAGAACTAAGTTTTATAAATGGACTGCTCTATGGACTGCTATAAATGGACTCTATATATCTATATATCTCTCTCCTGTATGTGAAAGACCTATGGTCCAGGCACGAAATAAACTTACTTACTTACTAGTGATGAATACCGAAAATTGGAATCAAACAACTTCTGGTGTTCCATTAGGTTCCCATCCCATTTTTGAAAACGATATTGTTTGGACATGGGTAATGTTTCTAATCTTATAAACTCTATAATGTGCAGTGGTAGCACAGTCAAAGCCCTTTGAAACTTCAAGGGGGTAAATGTTTGATTCCACCTTATGTCCTGCTTTTCTCAAAGAAGTACCTGTGATGGTTGTGGAATCAGGAGAACGCTCTTGCCCAAAGATTTTTAAAAGGTAGACTTCATTTTCCAATGTGATATATGTTTTCATGAAGGATTCCTACACAGTCCTCAGATGAGGGGTGATGTTGTGGCCAGATAGGAAGGAGGCATGATGTATTAGCCATCACCCTCTTTAGATTTATGGCAATTAGAAGAGACCGAGCTAGTGACTAGAAGCAGGAATAGTGTTGTGCCCACAAATATCTCATTGGATCAACTATTACTTCTAATGAAGGCCTGGGGATTTTTTTATAGTTTGTGTGGTTGCCAACTTGAAATGCCTCTTCTGAATATTTCTATTGCACTTCACATTACCCTTACTTCCTCAACTTCATCCTTTTATGGGTATTAGCAGTTGCTATGGACTGTTATTATCTTGTTATCACTGACTTTCAGGCCTGTTGCCTACTGGGCAATGAATACTCAGAGGTTGCTTTGCTATTTCCTACCTATGAAATATAAGCTACAACATGTAGCCGGGGGGGGGGGGGGGCTTGAGGGCCTTCAGCCCCCCCAAATTCTCGGGGTGGTGCGTGAGAAGGCATTACATTTATTATTTAAACTGTTATATTTATTCATACCATGATCTGATCACCAGGCTCAATATATCCCATATGCATGGGGGTATTGGAATAACAATACAAAGGTTTTGCTAGGGTAGACCCTCTCCGGCGCAGACTCAGCCCCCCCCCCCCCCGAACCAAAATCCCAGCCCCCCCTGAAACAAAATCCTGGCTACAGACCTGACTGGTAGTATCCTACCCAGGTACAAACCCTTCTTACCTTCAAAAATCAGATAGGAACTGATACCATGGGATATTTAAAGTAAACCTTATTTAAAGTAAAACTTATTTATCTGGTTTCTGCATTAATTTTCCACTTCAATTTACTTTAGCTATTTGATAATTTCTGTTTATAGTGATTAGATATACTTCTGTGTATATGTGTGCATATCATTATTTTCTAATTGATAATGCATTTTAATTATCATAATTTATTTATCTGGAGTTAATTTTTCAGTTGATTCTTTCTGCTTATTTTATTATAAAGTAATGTTTCATTCTGCTTATATTATAACTGATCTGGGGTAAATTAATTGTTCTGTGGTATAATTAAATTAATTGGGGTAAATTGATAAATTAATTTATTCTGATTTTTCTATAATTGACATTTCACTTATTTTATTATAATTAATTTGAAGTCTCTTCTGAACTGCTTTTTTGCCTTTGGCAGATTACTATCATTATCTAAGAAAAAGAAGGGTAGTCCAAAGGTCTACTTTTAATGGACTCAGTTGTCCATTAACTTTTTATAATAATAATAATAATAATAATAATAATAATAATAATAATAATAATAATAATTTTATTTTTGTACCCCACCACCATCTCCCCAGAGGGACTCGGGGCGGCTTACCGATATAAAACCAACATACAATAATATCAAGTACAAAAACACACAAATAAATTTAAAAGGCATTAAAAATCACCGTCATTATAAAGCACTTGAGAAACACAGCAATAAAAACATAAAATGAGCTGGGCAAAGTGCACTGAGTGGAACTTGTAAACAAGAAGGAAGTTAAGGTGCTACAAGGTCATGGGAAGAGCCTTAGACTGGGGGTGAACACTGAGGCTATGTCAGGGAGTTAACCAAGAGGTACAACTGGTCAGAAGAACCCGCTAGTACCAGGGTTTAGTATACAGTGGGCGGAACTTCTTCAAAGGCCTGTTTGAAGAGCCAGGTTTTCAGGCTCTTCCTGAACACTTCCACTTTAACTTTTTAAAGAAAATGCTAACCATACATAATCTGACTAGTTTGAAGTGGGTTTTACACAGGCATGTCCTTTTAGAAAAGGTCCCAGTAAAGAGGTGTGTTCAGTCACTTGAGGAGTGGGAACCTACACTTGGTGACACCATCAGAGGGGGTGAGAGCAAATGACTATACATGTTTGTAACGTATTGCAGCAGAAATGTATATAAAACCTCTTTCTAGTTTACATGTACAGTATCAATATACCTACAAGGCTAAAACTCTACTAAGTTACTTTGTAAACCCTCTAATGCATATGCCCTCTTTTCACAGCTATCATTTTTCGCCCAGTTACAATGATGCTTCAAATCATGTAGTTTCATATGCATGCACTACAAGCATACACTGTTGTGTTCATTGCTGCTGTTTTTTAAAATAATAATAATAATAATAATCACTGATTTAGTCAAATTTAATAGTATTTTATCTAAAATATTGTGGTATGGTCTGGTACAGAAGGGAGTCCATGGAGTGGACACCAGGAGTTTCCACAATGAATGACACCAACCCTAATGATGTGATGGTTTTGTCTCTAGAATGTGATGAATCTATCTGGTTATGTGTTGAGGCTATATACATATGGTTAACTTCTTATCTTTCTTTCAGGTGGTATTAAAATCATGATCTTAGGTGTATTTTATGTTGCTTGCTGATTTGATTCAAAAAACAGGGTTGGTATCAGTCAAGTTCTGCAAAAAGAATCAATCTCTCTTCTTTGAAACAGTGTGGGGAACTTTGCACTAATAATTTTGCTGGGAATTCAATTCTGTGTGTCTATGCAGGTAACATTAAAATTCAAATATCAATGCTCCATATACTCTGAAACACAACCGAACTTCTTGCCCCAATGTTAGCATCTTCAAGGGGAGATGGAAGTGGCAACCCTGATAGTATAGTGCATGAAGTTTTCAAACAGCTCCAGCCCTATTCACTCTTTTTAATCTGTTAAATTCTTAACCTGTTAGATTCAAAGAAGATACTATTCATTTTAAAGATAGTTTTACATGTGGGATTAAGATTAATGTGAACATGATACAAATTGTAGCTGACACAATTGAAAATGAAATTAACTGGTAGGAGTGGCTCATATCTGAACCCATGTCTGCCTAATTTTCATGCCTTTCCTTTGAGTATTGACTCTAAGAAGATACCTAGTGAATTTAGGTTGATCCACAATATTTATTTCTCTACTGACAATTAAGTCAATGATACTATTCTGCAAAAGCTGTGCACCGTGTGTTACACTTCCTTCACCAGATGGTCTGGCAATGTGGAGGGGTGCTCTTTGGGGTAAATATGACATCAGGTTTGCCTTCTCCTTCCTCCCAGTCCATCTGGCATGTTTTGAAATTTTTACAGATCTCATTTGGTGGGTTCTTTTTTTATTGATGGAGTCTTCCTATGGGAAATTCGGTTTCCTGTTCAGTACTTGAATATTTTAGTCTCTTCTTGGAGGAGTCTTGACAAGACAGATGTGACTTGTTAGAACTAGTCTGTTATTTGGATGTCTTTTTATTTATAAGTTCTCCTCGATGGGGTCATTTTCTTCTGCTCATGAAAGAATTTTCTTCTTTGCTCAAGCAGTTTGGTATTCCTCTTCCCACTATGAAAATGTAAGGCTTAAAAAGCCTATTACCTTTCTGAACATCAAAATGATTACTCTAGCAATTTTGTTTCCTACCCAGTGTAGAAGTATGTTTTACTAAGAAAGAGTAAAAGAGTTCTTCTAGATCTTGAGGTTCATAAATTAACACTTCAGTGAACACAAGGACTGATAGGTCATTTAAATTCTGCATTGTAATATTGTTGCTTCAGGCATTTATCACATCTGGTCCATGATGAAGGGTCCATGTCTAGCAGATGAGGAAGACACAAATTTCTAAATAAATTTAATGGACTTACTTTTTTCATTTTTAAGAGGAGGTTTTGCTCAAGACTGGGAGTTTTTCCCTCTGATTCTCTGCATTTGTGATTATTTTTTAAATAAAAGCACAAAGCGCTGTCTTCAGTGATGACAAGAGTTGTGACTGATCCCACTTTTCTTCAGTTCTTCCCAGTTCTGGTAGCAACCTAGCCCTTTTAACCAAGTTCATTATTCACTGTTGAATGGTGGCCTGGTGACAAACAGACTACCTTTTAAGTTTTCAGTTTATGATATTAGTTATTTTACACACTTTTTCCCCAGAATCATCATCTTATCATCCCAATTTTTTTTTTATTGAGATGCTTAATAATAATAATAATAATAATAATAATAATAATAATAATAATAATTCCTAGTTCCTGGGAATCATATTCCTTCTCTGTATTACTCATGCCATAATAGGTCATTATTTTCCAGATGTTGTGGTTGAACTTGCTGAGTCAAGTAACGGCTAAACATTGTACTGACAGAAACATAAGTGATTTGAAGCCAAACCCCTCATCTTCCATTAAGTTAATTTTAATCTGCAGGTTCATTAAGCAAGAAAAAGTATAGATTTTATTAGTTTAAAGCATCATGTGAGCTTTTGTTGATTTGACAAGTATTTTTATGTTGAACATTGCAGAAGGACTACAGTGACCCATTTAGAAGCTGAAATGCCTCTTCAAGAGGATATAGGAAAAGAGGCTCAGATTTTGGAAAGACAGGCAAAAGAGAGCAATTTGGGAAGTTTGGATAGATCCAGAAACATGGAGGCATTTTCACCTTTGGAGATGTAAGTTACTCACCCCGTTCTAAAATATGGGAGTGGATTGTTTCCCCAGCCTAACATTCTTACTCCTGGGCTGAACTTTGTTGCCTTCTTGGAGAAGAAGTTTCTGGGAATTTGAATGATTTGGAGTTGATGAGAACCCACAAAAACCTTTAAGATGATTCATGGTTCCCAAGTTCTAAAGCCCAGGATTCTACAGTCCATGAGTAAGAGAGAGAATGATTTCTGGAACCAACTTTCTTTGTCAGAGTTTAGGAACAATGAGTGTGGATCACACACAGGAGTCCTCCTTTGCATCAGTGGAGTTTGAAGTGGAGGGGACCTATTAAGTCCACTCCAATATCTCTGGGCAGACTCACTTTTAATTCGCTTCAGGTTTAGTGCCCACTTTAAACTCTAGACTCCCCACTCCCCTCTCAATCTATGAGCATATTGATTGGCATTTTGTAAATGTGGGCCTATATAACCCAGTTTTAAATATCATGCCTCTTTATTTACTCTTCTGAATGCAGTGTCCTTCTATATAGGACAAAAATGCTGTCTTCACACAAAAGAATAAATGGACCCATCTGACATTAGAAAATAAAATAACCAGAAATAACTAGTCTGAGAATACTGCATTTTTCTGGCACACTCTGTCACTGACCTTAAAGTGGATATTTGAAAGCAAAGAAACTTCAAAGGGAATTTAAAGCAAGCTACTACTGGGTTACAGTTTATCAAGTCATTAAGTCATCTCTCCATAGGCATGAAATAGATACATTCTTGTCATTTATCACTATAAATTAGTTAATTGGTTTACTAGTGCCAAGATTTTATGTTATCAGCAATGACTATTTTGTCAGATCCAGATCTGACTTACGTGGATGGAAGAACTCTTCTGACAGAAGGTGTTTTATCCCCCACCCCACCCCACCTCATCACAAGTTATCACCTGTTGAAAAAGGATAAAGGAGTTGCTGTGCGGAAAGATATTGCAGGAGAGTGGCTACAGGAGATGAATGCAAAATGAAAGCACTGACCTCCCAATCAGAATTCTGCCCCTTCCCCATTAAAATGTATCTGTTGACATGAGGGCCCAAAAAGCTTGTTCTCCTCTCTCACTCTGCCTTCACAGCAATTAATATTTTTCTAAACATTTTTTTTCTGAAATTGTTTTAATAAAATTGGCAAATAAAAAAAAATACCGGAGCATGGAACTGCCAGAGGAGGGGGGAGGCAGAGTTATGGCTATTAGGGCTACGCAAAATTATCATTAGTCCTCGTAAGTCAGATGAAATTCATTAAATTTGTACTTACAATGTGATATCTGGCCACATGGGGTGGACCTGTGCCAAAACATAAGAATCAAAATGTCCCAATATTTTTTTGTTTGAATTTTGTAAACTTCAGAAGCCTCCCAAAGTTAGTTTCATTTTCAGCACAAGCAAGCAAAGCCAAGACAAAAAGGCTGCCATTCCACTTTAAATCAATAGCCTTTCACCATTAGGAGAGGGAAGCAGCAGGGGGAAAACAGAGTTTGCTGGGAAAGAGACTGAGAAAACACAGAATTCTGGGAAATGTAGTTTGGGAAGGTGAGAAGCCCTGTTCCAGAGAATTCAAAAGACCTGCCCTACATTTCCCAGAATTCTGCTCAGCATCAGAAAGTCCCAATCAGGAGAGGGGAGAGATGTGTCCCTCTGTAGTACCAGCCAGCTAGAGTTCTAATAAATTGTTGAATCTGCAAATAAATCTCTGTGCCCAGTAAATCTCTGTGATGGGCTGGGAAGAAATCTCTAAATGGAGGTTCTATTGGTTAATATGAGAGACATTCAATGAGATAGCTTTTATGGCTTAAAAAAAGTTTTTGTCAAAACCTTTTTAAAAATTCCCAGAGAAATAGTAGATGTATAAATATTTCTGAAAGTTGGGGGGAATGGTCCCGTTACCTTGTGTCATTGTATAGAAAATTCAAGGAGATGTCTCTTGTAGGTTTTTAAAAAAGAAATATTGTTTATAAAAGAATTGAAAATTCCCCAAAACTTTGTGGATAAGTGAAACATTCTGAAACTTGATGGGCTAGCAGTGGTACATGTGTTCTGCCAGTGTAGCAGGTTTTACCCCAATAGCTGTAAAAATAATGGAGCAAGGAGCCCCTGAAGTTTTCCTATTTGTGCAATTATGATAATGAAAAAGTAACTAAATGTCATTACTCTCGTTATAGTAAGATTTTCACTAACAATACTTTAAAAACACTTTAGAAATGAAACACCTATGCCTCCTAATTTTGTAATGCATTTTGAAACTTTTTTTCATCAATTGCACAGCCCTATTGTTTATTGTACTGCTCATTGCTCTTCTATTATATTATGTTTTTTGAAGACAAATAATTACTGGAAATGGAATGGCATAAAATTCCATCAAAAACCCACTAGAATTGCTATTTTAAGAGTAACTAGGGTCCTTGAATTATTTCAGTTATGTGTGGCTTGCCTTACAATCACGTTGACTTCAGCTATTGATTAAATTTCTTAATCTTTTATACACAGTTAACTGGGAACTGCTTCTGTCATGCAGTGCCTCAAAAGCAATTCTCAAGGGAATCTGAGGATACTGTGATGAAGATCACATTTTTTCTATCCTCTAGCACCAAACATCTGCAAAACAACAGTGGGCAAAACTTACATGTGCTGCCCGATGTATATGGTTTGAATCTAGAAGAATAAACAAAAAACGCAGAATTACTTCTGGGACCTATTTCAAACAGTTGCTACTTAATATCAGCAGCTATAGGTGGGTACATCCAACTGTCCTGCTCATGGCAGCTATTTTATGTGCTTGTCTTCTTCACCAGAAGCTGAAATGCGGTAGATCATCATTCAAACCTTATCAAGGCTGTGCAGCACTCAAAATATTAACTCTTTCACATAGAGAAACAATCAACTGACACTTTAGCCTATACATTTTTAGTAAGTGTGTGGAGGTGTGGAAAGAGAGGCTGTCATATTGGACAGATGGATAAAGAATAATGGCCAAATTTTAGATCCTAATGAATCCTTACCTATGAAATAATGTGGGACTTCATTTGACAGTGCAGAGAAACAGGGAGAAGATGCCAAGAAGACTGCATATGATGAGGTTATAGGAAGCCAACGTGGTGTAATGCTTTGTGTATTGGAACAGAACTCTGGAGTTCAGAGTTTGAATTCCAGCCTCACTCGAAAAACCCACTGGCCTAGAAAACCTCATGATAGGTTAATCTTAGTCTTCATAAATCAGAAATGACTTTAAGGTACAGAGCAACAACAAAACTTTATATAGAAATGATTTCCAATACAGAATAATGATACCTAATGGCCGTACTTGAAATGAACTGAGGGGGCTACTGTACCTTTAACAGTTATGTAATAGAAGGAATTTCAGCAGATTCTGATAATAAACCTGGCTATATGAGAAGCAATACCTGTTGCAATTCCTTCTTTTGTACAACTATTAAAGGTATAAGAGTTCACTCCAATTTTCGCTCTGGCATCCTGTGGAGAAGTCATGGTTGTTATGTTTGATTTTAACTGTTGGAGTGTGTATTTGTGTTTAGTTGACACAGTAGCTGAAACAGAAGCCATCTTGTTTCAATCCACAGTAGTGCTGTTACCAAGGAGACGGAGATGGCTAGCTCACCAGAGAGAGAAGTGGGCGGGGCCAAGAGAGAAAAAAGTGGGAGTTTTAAAAAGAAGCCAGGAGTGCGTGGCTGGAGGTTTTTCAGTCAAGAAGGGCTGAGGAGACAGGCCTGGCCAAAATCTTTAGTCAAGGCAGACTAAAGGGAGCCTAGTCAAGATCTCTAGTTGGGAAGGACTAGTGATCAGGAATTTGATCGGTAGTAGATCAAATTAAAGGCTTTTATTGTAGTTGGGACATTGTTCACTAAGGAGCTCAGCTGAGGTTAGAGTTCACTACAATTTATATCATCAGTAGGAGAGTGAGAGTGGAATTACACCAGAGACTTCTGGTGCGGTGGTTGTAAGGGTTATTAAACCACTTGTTTATCTAAAGTTCCATAAGTAAATCAATCAACCTGCAACCATAAGCTTTGTACGCAACAAACTTGTTGTTCTTTGTTAACAACTGACTCATTTCATCTCATCTGCGTCTGTGGAGCCAAATTTCATCAGTGATAATTCAAAAGCCTCACGTTGGTGGCAGTTACCTTAATAAATCACCTAATTGGGGAAGAGTAATAGTCACAGTTACCTCAGAAAGGGAACAACAACACAGAAATCCCTAACTACAGAAACAGAGGCTAGGATCTTGAAATAAAGATCACCCCTGTAATCCTTCCCCTCATATAAAGGTGATATATATATATATAATCTAGAGGGATTAAAAGATTCAAAAATCCCCTCAGCAGTGTTGTCGACCGCACTTTGGGGGATCGGGCCCTTAAGGAGAGACCCGACCCGGTCCTGAGGGAACGGACCTTGGCGAAGCCAAAAGGAGAATATAAGCCGCAATACAACCTGAAGCCTGAAATGAAGAAGGTCCGCCAAGTTGAAGGAAAATCCGCCAAGGAGTTTTTATTGAGCAATTCAGCTGAAAAGGACGCTAATAGCGATCATTCAATCTACTAGCGTAACATTTGTTTCAAATAAAGCCATATTTATACAATGTTTCGGTCTGACAGCCCTTTGAATTTCCCGCCCCGCTTCCCCGCCCATCTGATCGCGGATAGGCTGGGAGGTTGAACGAGGCGGGCTTTCGTTTCCCGCTTTGCTCTGCTGGCCCAATGGGGAGCCGCTTTTTGTCCCCCCTCGGGCCAATCAGAGAGGAGGAGGCGGGAGCTATTGAAACAATGAAGTGACCGGATAGATTAATCCTGACCCGGCCAATTTCTAAAGGAATTAATGGCACCCATCAAGGGTGTCCGGGGTCCTGTCACGTTCACAGATTTTAGATATGCCTTGGGGTGTCAGACGGGAAGTGGTGATGGGTGGTGATGAGCCGTCATTGACGGCCCCACAGGGTGCCTTCCTGCGGCGTCCTGGCCTGGGATATGACAATGTTTGCCTTGGGGGTGAGTCACCTTTAGGAATTTGGTGACTCTAAACCCTATATTGTCCATGCGATCGGAATGAGATTGGATTAAACTGTGGCAGATTATCCTTTTGTTTTTGGGAAGGGAGGTCTGGGTCATGGGGCTAAGGTTCACGTTGGGGTCATAATATTTCCCATTTGATTTTACGATTTGACAATTATATGGGATAGAATGAAAATTAAAATAAAGTTGGATCATAAACCCAGCTGGGAAAAACACATATTTTCCGGGGATCCCAAAGAGTATAAATACATATAGGCAGATAGGTAGATTTCAAGGAGGAAAGGGAGAATCCATAGAGGGGGGTTACATTGCACAAAGGGGGACCATGGATGATATAATCAACTGAAAACATTTGATAAGAATGAGGTTTACACATCTGGGGAACCCAATATGGAAATTCATAAGAGTGGAGTTCTAGCAGCATAATTTCACAATCCCTGAAGTTAGCCCAACGATTAGAAATTCATACAACAGTGAGTCATGAGAGTGTCCAAGTACATAGAATATGAAAATTCACAAATACATGAGGAAAAAGAGTTCATCTGTGATGGGAGGAATTCGTAGAGGTGGCATGGGGAAGAGGCACATGTGGGTTGCAGTCTTTGGAAGTATAGGATTTCATAAGTCCAGGGGTAGGTCTGGGGAAGAGTGTTCTTCTCCTTCATAAAATCATGAAAAGTATGAATGAAACGTGGAGGGCATCCGTCCGGGCACCCCCTGGCAGCTGCAGAGAGGGTAAGGGTACTTGGAGAACTATGTTTCCCCAGCGAGAGAGCGATTCCCCATCCCTAGTTCACAGAAAGGGGCTAGGGATCTCTTAAACCCATTCCGCGGGGAGAGGAAAGTCCGGGATAAGGCAGCAGTTTAGCTTGAAAGGAGCCGTCGGTCCCGTTTGACAGTCAGCTGTTGAGGTGCCGAAAACCGGACCGATTCCGGTTCTGCTGGTTGTCTTCGAGTCAGGAGCCTTAGAAAGGGTTAGGACTAAAAGAGGAGCGTTCTAGGGGTAATTTTGATAGAGATATGAGCCGATTTATATCGACCGCCATGTTAATCTATGGCGGAGAAATCTCATCCGGAGTTAAAGGGACGGGAGAGAGAGAGAGATTGCATGCAAAGAAAGGAGTCAGAGAAAAGATACAAAATAACCAGATAGAGAGTGTTATTGTTAAAATAAATGCTACTTTTATTGGGGGGATTTGTTACATAGTTCAGGGAAAGGGAAAATGAAGAAAAAAAGTCTTTTAATAATAGTCTGCTGCGGTCCCGCTTCGTTCCTTTGGAGAGTAACCTGCGGAACTCTCCGCTGCGTTTTTTAAATTAATTTAAAAGCCGGGGTTTCGGTCATCATCAGTGGAAACAGCATTTACAATTTGCTTTGATACCATTACAATTGGCTTGAGTCTTCCCAATTGGCTTTAGCACCAGCGCAAATGGTGCCAGCATCGGGATTGAGTCTTCGTAATTAGATTAAACCATCCCAATTGAAGTAACGTCTGCGCACATCCCTATCTAGGTCAAAAGTTCTGCAAATCTGAAAATCAGAACCACATCTATCTGTATTTATTCTTCTTTCCTGGGATGGGAAAGAAAAATATGTAAATATTTTCTGTTTTGTTTTATAAAAGGACTCAAGAAGAAATACTAAAATATACTGATATCATCTTATATATTAAATGTTTTAAAAGCCAAGGTTTTGTGAATGCAATTAAAATTAAATTCCCAATCCCCTTTGCTTTAATTCAGAGCAATATTCCACTTCCCCAACCTTTTTACAATAGCAACAAATAACATGTGGTTATGATTAACTTTCATGCATGCAAGAAAAACACTTTAAAACAATTTTAGTTCCCGCCATAACACATAAACTATCTTAGTACAAAAGTACTAGTATGCAGGTATATAAAGATTTCCCCCAAGGCTAATTACATTTTATTCATTTACATTAAAGTCAGAACTAATCAAAGTATAGGTATTTTATATAAACAGCAATCAAGAAGTTGACCTTAGACCCTGCTTGAAACTTCTTTTGTTACTTGTAAACAGCTGTAATGCACATAATCTGACTTTACTAATAAGAATTCCTCATTAGATCTCTACTCATAAAACCAGAAATTAATAAATATATTGCTATGCATTACTAGAAACTTATCTAGAAGTGCAGAAATGTTTATATCTCAGTAGAAGTCCTGTTGCTCTTTTTATAGGCTGTGAAATATGACTTAAATCTATCACATGTGTATACTATTTTCATAAGTGAGTCTCAGGTTGGTTTCTGCACTTTTCACATCTGTAAATCAATTTCTTTTTTCTAAAAAAAAAACCCTTTGATGATTACAAGAATGTACATTCAGTTTAAGTGCATTAAACATTTAACTTCCATCTTTACATCATGTTAACAATATGCACAAAGGGTACGTTCCATACAGACATTTTAACAGGAATGAATATACATTGCAATTAAAGGATGTACTTCACATGTAGATGTTTGAGGAGATGGCATCTTTTTCTCCTGCTCCTTACTGAACTCTTCTGCGTAACTAGAATCATAGAATCATAGAATCATAGAATAGTAGAGTTGGAAGAGACCTCATGGACCATCTAGTCCAACCCCCCCGCTAAGAAGCAGGAAATCGCATTCAAAGCACCCCCGACAGATGGCCATCCAGCCTCTGCTTAAAAGCTTCCAAAGAAGGAACCTCCACCACAGTCTGGGGGAGAGAGTTCCACTGCCGAACAGCCCTCACAGTGAGGAAGTTCTTCCTGATGTTCAGGTGGAATCTCATTTCCTGTAGTTTGAAGCCATTGTTCTGTGTCCTAGTCTGCAGGGCAGCAGAAAACAAGCTTGCTCCCTCCTCCCTATGACTTCCCCTCACGTATGTTGCTAGTTGCCTTGCCTTATCTCACCTCTACTCACCTTGGGGATTTCTTCCACAGTTTTGAATTCTTTGTATATTCTAATTTCTCAACATTTTCCTTTGCCAGAATTTCCAGATTTCAACCCCCTTTTCCAAGTCCTTTAGCTACACAGAAACTGGTGGAGTAGCAATTATAATAACTTTTTTGCCCTATCTTGCCAAATCAGGAACAGGCCCTACTGCTTTTAGTGGAAACTATGAGTGAATATCTATAGGATTGTGTCATAGAAGAGTTAAACTAGAAGAATAAGAGCCATATTATAAAATACAACCAAATTTTTCTTGCATCCTTTAGTTAATTTTTCAATTTCAACCACAGACCAAACCTGTCAAAGCCAATCAGTATAAAGCCGACAGGCTGCATGAAACTATGCCAGCTCCTAACAATCACATATCAGCCAGCTAAAAGTAGATGGTCAATTAATTTTCATGAAATGGTATCTTGTGATGGAAGCACATAAATTCCCTTATAATTGTTCCTGAATTAAGTGGGAAGGGAAGTCTGTTTCATTTATTAAATAAATATGTTGTGCTTTCTCCCCAGCAGCGAGGTTGAATAATTGAACAGGACTATAAACCATTTCCTCCAAACTACACTTCTACTTGATTCTGAAAAAAAAATGGAAATATACTTTAAGAAAATTATATTTTGCACAGCAACAATTACCTACATATGACAGCTTTCTAACTCAAATATTATCTCATAGATTCTTCTCTCTAGCACAGAAATAAGCAAACTACTGCCTTCCAGATGTTTTGGGCGGAGACTCTTCTAAGCACTAAGAATTGATAAGTTTAAAGAATGGCAAGGGCGATGTAGTTTAAGTCACATGTAGGGTACAAGGCTGGTTACAGCTGTTCAAAGAGGTTATATTTAGATATTCAACATGCAGTTGATTTTGTGTTATATCATTGATGTATAAATTGATTACTCAAGGTATTTAAATAAAGTTTGGGGGAGTGCTCTAGGTTCAGAACACTCTTAGGATTCCCATTTCAAAATGGTCATCATGCTGGTTAAGGCATTTTGGAAGATGTGGACAAAAAATAAATACATCTTTCTCAACAGTGATCCACAAGGTTCTAATAGATAGCCATATCAATCTGCATCTGTATGCCAAGAGCTCTTTTAATATTTTTGAGACTAAATCCATAGTGGCTGCTTGTGGTAATTTAAAAATTACAAAAATCAATTTCTTTTAGTTCACCTCTTTGACTTTCTGCTATTCCCTCCCCAGCCCTACCTCCTGTTAAGTGGTGCCAAACATGACTCTATGTTCCACAATATTTTTTATATTTTTTACTTTTTTTTTAAAAAAAATGGTTTTCTCTTATTATGCTACTGTAGTATTTTTCTTTTACAGGACATGCTGCTTGAGTGCTTGTGGATGACGGCATCATCATTATGTAGTGTTGACAACCATGTTGAAAGAAATAACAAATGCAAAAGCTATAGAAACAGTATAATAATAATAATTGTTTTTATTTGTAAAACTTTAAAATTTTCCTAAAAATTGGTATTTGAGTGGATCTTTCTGAAATTTGGCAGGAATGATGACCTGCTCCTGTTCTATCACTGCTACTCTAGGGAGCAGGGCACAAGAGAGCAATGGGTTCAAATGGTAGGGAAAGAGGGTCGACTGAAAAGATTAGGAAGAACTTCCTGGGAGTAAGAGCTGTTGGAGAGTGGCCTAGGCTGCCTGGGAGTGTCGTGGAGTCCCCTTCTCAGGAGTCTTTTCCGCAGAGCCTGTCTATCGGGAGTGTTTTGATTGTGCCTTCCTGCATGGCAGGGGGTTGGACTGGATGGCCCTTAGGGGTCTTTTCCAGCTCTAGGATTCTAAGATTATATATCAGGAATAGGGAATAAAGGGTTTCATGGATACATTTTTTCTCTCTCATCCACCATCTCATCGTGACCTTGGCCAACCCTTTTGGGGTCCAAACAATTCCCAACTTTCCTTCACTTTCTGCCTCCAAAAGAGAGGAGGAAAGGGCAGGGAGGGGACTTGGGGAGAACCTCCTCCCACCCGACCCACCCACCCTGTTCCAGACCACCATGCAGCCCCCTAGTTAGAAACTTTGCCCATGCCTGGTGTAAAGGCAGGGCTTAAGATACCACATGTGATGCTTTCCCCTCAGTCTGCAAAGCAGTGGTGGGTGAGACAAGGCAAGTCAGGCAGCAGGTGTGGTGGATGGCATTCTTCTCCTTTGCCAATTGGCCTGACAGGCAGGGCTCAATGGTCCAAAAAACAGGTGAATGAACGGTTTCCGTTCCTACGTTCCTTTTTGTTTCAGTTTTTTCCGTACTGGAAAGGGGTGTACTGTTTTGTGCCATCCAAATGGACAGAACAAAATGGAAACACAAATTAATTGAATGATACAGATACCAGGCCCATGACTATTGAACAGTAACATGTGGCAACTCCCTATCTATGTCAGTCGCATTTTATTGATTAGCCCATCGGCCGTATCAAAAACCCCTATCTAATCTGAGTACCTCAAGGAAAGATTAATCCCTAGACTTGGGTGCACATATTTGCATCATTATTGAGATAATGCATTCTAATTTATATCAAGTTATGTGAACACTGGCTCATATATCTTCTGTTTTAAGTAGTACTCAATAAATAATGTTTGTACAGTAATAATTGAAATAATCTGTCAGCAAATTGAAACAAACATAAAATTTAAAATATTCAGATAGTAAATTTTGGGTTGTTTTTTTTTTTAAAAAAAGGGGGAGTCAAGTACCTGATACTAAGTAGCAGGATGAATTATTTATACATGTGTAGCCTTTTGAATGTCAGTTTTAGAAAAAGAAAATGGAGTTAGTTGTCATATGATTTTTTGCCATTGCAGAAGCATTCAAGGTTGCTACTGGATCATGTTGTTGTCCCATGTATTCTTACTCAGCAAAATAAACCAGTTTGGAACAATAATGTAAGACAAGGTCAAAGTCAGAAGAAACTCACTGCACCCAGTTTTGACAAATAACCATTTGAATCAATTTACAGTGATTTTTTTTTAAAAAAATATATGAAGCATACTTTTCTCATTTTGTGACAAACAGTAATGTCCTGAATTTCAGTTTTATTTTGAGATAACCTATTTCCTATGCCAGGTGATAAGAGGTTGAAGTACCTGAAAATTCAATTACCTTGAAAGTTGTCCTACTTCTCAACAATAGATTCACCTGCTAATTAACTTTCAAAAAAGATTGCTCATCAAATATACCATTAATATATTTGCAGGGGAAATGTTCTCTGCATTTATCTGCAGTATTGATGATTCTATGTTTGGTTGTCATTGTCTTTGACTTTCAGCAAACTGTATTGGGATATTTTGTATTGGATTGAAAGGATGCTTATGGCAGATTACCTAAAAAAGATAACCAGAATTTTTTTAAAAATATTTCTAAATAAGCCTTTTTGAAACACGAAATGAAATATTTATCTAAAAGCCCTATTAAGTGGCAGTCTTGAAGATGAGCAAAGTTTATTGGTGTTAAAATGAAAGGAGCTCTATGGCCAGCAATGAGTTATGGCCATAGTTGTAGTGACACAGATGTGATGTCATTCCAGCAAAGTGGATGTGGTCCCAAGCCATATGGACAACAACCCCTTACTGGATCGGGGATTGCTCCTAAGCAGATTTACACCATGCTAAACTTCCCACTACAGAGGTTGAGAGAGTATGACTCACCCAAGACCAGGGTTTGAACTCCAGAGTTGTAATCCAGTGCTCAAATCATTACACCAATGCTAGTCCTCTCCATAAACCTTGTTTTTGGAGAATCTAGGGTCTGGAGTTCAGGGTTTGAATCCCTACATGACAATGCAAATCCACTGCATCTACTGGGTGTCCATTGTTGTGTAGGGGCTCAACCCTGGTCTTGGGTGAGTCATACTCCCCAGGGAGATTAGGCAAGCACCTACCTTGTCAGCCTTTAGGAAAAGTTTAAAAACTTGGCTTTTCCGGTGTGTTTTTGAAGAATGAATAACTAATCCCCATGTCAGATCCCGTCTCAGTGTCAATCTGTTTTTCTGATGCACTTTATTTCGTCCCTCAGTTAAGAATAACCTCATTGTTATCCCACCCCGAGTTTCTTACCAAATGCAGCACTTTATATAACTATCTCACCCACAGGTTTTATAATTTTCACTCCTTGCATTTTGGCCCAGTTCACCTTTGTTTAAGTTTTTTGTACTGTTTTTATACTATGTTTTATTATGGTACTGTTACTATTTTATTGTTTCACTATGTTAGTTTTGTATGAATTTTATTTTGTTTTATTGTAATTGTCTGGGCTTGGTCCCATGTTTTCTGCCCCGAGCCCCTTCAGGGAGATGGAGGCAGGGTACAAAAATAAAATAATTATTATTATTATACTCTCTCAACCTTTGTAATAGAAAGTAACCACTGGCACAGTAAGTAACCATGTCATGATGCAACAACACACAAATAACAACACAGACGGACTTAAAAATCAACTTTAAAAATGTGGTGTGCTCCTTACTCAGACTTTTAAACAATCTTCTTTCTATTGTCTTCTCTCATTCATGCCCACCAACAGCTTTTGCCCCAACATTTGCTAGAGTTACTATTACTGCAAAATTTGAGATTCTCAACATATGTCCTTGTTCTATATCAATGGCATCATTTTGGCATTCATCCATAAACATTTGAAATAGTAATGTGAAATGTAGTTGCTTAATGGAGTACTTTTCAGAAGAATGGCATCATACTTTTAATCACTAATCATCAAGTATATCAAATGATGTGCATGTTTATGTGAACCAGGCTTAACACTCCAACAGTGTCTATGACACTGGAACAATGCAATTGTGATTGAGCAGCAGAGCATTGTAGGTGCAGCTGGACGTTTCTCGTTGTTTTCTATAGTCTGTTTTTTTCCCTTTAT
The DNA here is from genome assembly GCF_035594765.1 of Anolis carolinensis. NCBI lineage: Eukaryota > Metazoa > Chordata > Lepidosauria > Squamata > Anolidae > Anolis > Anolis carolinensis. The sequence continues at coordinate 255,506,976 of NC_085842.1, read as the reverse complement.
TTCCCATAACTATTGAAGCAATGAGGCTGTATATTTAATGATTTGATTCATTAATTCCCCTCCGTTCTATGACTGAGCTGGAAACACTAGAAAATGATGGCTTTGGAGGGGAAAAACAACATTTTAATGAGCTGAAATGTGTAACTGAAGCATAACTGGGGTGCAAGCATTGTTAGAGAAGTTGTCTAATACTCAGTCTATGCTGCTGCTATTCCCTTTACTTATTATTGCTCCATGTTGACAGGTGTGACTGAGAGGGGAAAAAAATCATTTAATGTTATCATTTTGTAGCAGGAAGCCTACTCAATCTATATGTGGCAGACACCTTCCCCGGCTGCTTTGCTTCTCTCTTTCACACATAATCATACCCACGTACATTTCCTTTTAGAATGATGTCTATGGAAAGGATCTAGTTTAGAAAGTAATCTGAAAAAATATTGTTTTGTCACTTGGCTGATTTTCCTGTTGACTTAGAGTCATTTTATTTATTGAAGGCAATGAACTACTCCTACAAAACAGGAACTTTTTTCATTTGTTTTTCAAAGTTTTTCCCTGTTTTCATGAACATATAGAGCAATCATCCATCCACCCCTTTATTTATATTCTGGGACTCAAGGCAGCTTACAAAAAAAACAGAGAATATAATAAAAAAAATAGTTAAAAACCTAAAAAATTGATATTAAAACAGTTTTAAATAGTAATAAAATTAAGCCACTAACTTCAAATTAAGTATGGACCCTTTGTTTCTAAAACCAGTTTCCAAAGGCTTGATAGAAAATAAAGGTATTTCATTTGCACCAAAAGGGAAATAAAAAGAGCCACTCTAATTTCCCTAAGAAAGGATTTCCAAATGGCCTTAAAAAAGTCATTCTTTCATGATGTGCCTCTTCTGCAGGCCTTAAAGATCAGACAGGCTCATATGGGAAGATATGATCCTTCAGGCAGTCTGAGTCTGAGCCATATAGGGCTTTGTATATAAAAACAATTGCTGCATTAGGGATCAGGGATGTGCTTTGGCTAATCAATGACATGTCCCTGCCTTTCCTGATAATCTATGTATTTAGTGCATGTGTTTTTGAAATTTTTTCATGTAGACACTAACATAATTAGGGCTCCTCCTAGAGCATCAAGGTTATTATCTCATAGATATCCGTTTGTACAGATTTACCTTAGATTTAGGGAAAGCAATGGGGTAGAGTCACCAGGGAATGCAAATTCATGTACATAGAGTGTAATCAAGTCTTATCAAACCTTGCTGCTTGGTTTGGTACTGCAATACGACCTAAGTGCTAATCAATACCATTTATTACTATACAGGGGTCAGATGACACCAAACTTGGAGGGATAGTATAAAGGAATTGAGGCAGGGGAGAAATCTTTTATAATATCCCACCTCTGCCACCAACACAACGAAAGGAATTGAGGCAGGGGGGAAATCTTTTATAATATCCCAGCTCTGGTTCCAATATAACAAAAGGAGCTGACACCAAATATATCAGACACCTCTCCACTTTACTCACGCATACGCAAGCACACGTATGTGAGAGGCGAGGATATACCGTTTGATTTTAGATTTTCTTTTAAAATGGTAGCTGCCACCAACCTAAAATGTCTTTAGGATTTTTGTTGTTAAGTGTGTCTGAGGCAAACTTCTCCCATTTCCTGCTTACACTGTTTCTACCCCTGATTCCCAAATTGATGTTCACTATGAGGCTTTTCTGTGGTATTTTATTGTTGTATTGCTGGAACTTTTATTAAGGCTTCTTGATGGAAAATATACACTGTGGAGGCTTTTGAAAGTTGAAAATAGAATAAAAAATTATTTTCTTAAAAACAGGTAAATGATTACTTCAGAGAGGTACATAAGCGTAATCGGTTACAGACGTTCTTCAGCTTAACTTAGTTGTATGTTTGAGATTACTTCACTTAGTGTCAAACAGTTTCAACCAACCAATCTATCTATTGGTCACAAAAACCCTCGCTCTATTTGCTGAGAATAGACACGAGTTCCCCTGGGTTATTAATTAACTCTAACCTAGAGTCCTTCTATTAACCAGCCCAGTAGTGAGAGTCAATCCATTGAGTTATCTTCCCCCAAGAGATCCAAACTGCCTGACTTAGCCTGTCAGTTTCCACAGCTTTCAGTTCTCTCTCTCACACACACCCTCCAAACTCCAAAACCGAACTGCTCTCTTCAAACCCTAAAACAGAATTCTCTGCAGCTTTTTTTCTCCTCAGCACTCTAAAACTTGGCTCCTCCCATCTGCTCTGGTTGGCCAATACTAGGAGTCTCTCTCTAAGCTCCTCCCCCTTTCTAACCACACTCAAGATGGCTGCCTGGCATTCCTCTACAAAATGGATGCCTGCCTCACTCACTGTTACCAAGGCTTCATTCCAGGCCTAATAGGTAAGGTTCACTACAGATAGCTAACACTACAGAAGACAGGAGCAAAATTGAAGTTCAACAGGGACAAATGCAAGATACTTCACTTCAGCAGAAAAAATGAATGCAAAGATACAGAATGGGGGATGCCTGGCTTGACAGCAGTATGTGTAAAAAAGTTCTTGGAGTCCTCGTGGACAACAAGTTAAATATGAGCCTACAATGTGATGCAGCTGCTAAAAAAGCCAACGGGATTCTGGCCTGCATAAATAGGGGTATAGCATCTAGATCCAGGGAAGTCATGCTACCCCTCTATTCTGCCTTGGTCAGACCACACCTGGAATACTGTGTCCAATTCTGGGCACCACAATTGAAGGGAGATGTTGACAAGCTGGAAAGCGTCCAGAGGAGGGCAACTAAAATGATCAAGGGTCTGGAGAACAAGCCCTATGAGGAGTGGCTTAAAGAACTGGGCATGTTTAGCCTGCAGAACAGAAGGCTGAGAGGAGACATGATAGCCATGTACAAATACGTGAAGGGAAGTCATAGGGAGGAGGGAGCAAGCTTGTTTTCTGCTTCCCTACAGACTAGGATGCGGAAAAATGGCTTCAAACTACAGCAAATGAGATTCCACCTGAACATCAGGAAGAATTTCCTCACTGTGAGGGCTGTTCGGTAGTGGAACTCTCTCCCCCGGACTGTGGTGGAGGCTCCTTATTTGGAGGCTTTTAAGCAGAGGCTGGATGGCCATCTGTCAGGGGTGCTTTGAATGTGATTTCCTGCTTCTTGGCAGGGGGTTGGACTGGATGGCCCATGAGGTCTCTTCCAACTCTACTATTCTATGATTCTATGATTCTATGAGTACTATAGTGACTAGAGGTGTGCAAAACGGCTGAAATCCCAGAAGTAATTCATTTTGGAGATTTGGATGGCCCCCACTTTGATTCATAAAGATTCAGAGGGGTTTCAATCTATAATCCCAATCTCCAAAGCATCTTAATTGTTTCGTTAAGATTTGTTCCATTGGCAACAATGGGAAAAATTGTGAGGCTTGTTTCTCTGTCATTTTTATGGCTATCAGGATGAGACTTGGCACACTTACAGGCAACATTTATGACTTTAAGCCTACCACGTTTCAGAATGTTTCAGTCTTTACTGATTTTTAGGAAATGTTTAAAGTTTTTACAAATATATTTTTTAAAACTACAAAATTTAACCTCTTGAATTTCTGCACAATGAGACAACAGAAGCAGGGCATCAATCATGCAATGTTTTAGAATTCATGATTTCTAGGAAGTTTTAAAAGTTTTTTCAATTTAAAAAAACACAATGAGATAACATGGGCATTATTAAAAAAAACTACTATATGCTTAAGTTTTAACAACAACACAAAACAGAACAGACTTCCAAATAACACATCTTATCTCTCTCTCCTGCAAACGCCAAGCCACACAGAGAAAATGTTGAGGGGAATATATATAAGACCAGCTTTGCAGAAAGCCACATGATTTAGATTTCTTCTTCTGATTGACTGAGAAGGAGAAGAAAGCATGCCCCCACCCCCTACCACCCCAGCCCCTGCCACCTTCAACCCCAGAGTATTATGGGCGATGAGATGACAGGGCAATGGGGTATGTTACATTGGGAAAAAGCTTCAAAATAACAAATATTTTATGAATATCTCTGAATGTTTTGTAGACTTATGTTTCAATTGGTAAATGCTTCAGATGGATTCTTTCTGATTAGTAATTCAGAGATTTGTATTTAGAAATTGTTCGAATCTCTGAATCTCTGAAGCAGAGCCCTGAAGCTTTGAATAATTTTGAACAAAACAAAGGGTGCACCTACTTGGGCAAAACCTCCACATTTGGGCCTGAGGTTGCTCCTGGGTGTCCAGACAATGTCCAGGCTTATCGCAGGGTATAATAGGTATCACACATTACTAGAAGTTGTGAAATGCAACAGAGTTTCCTGAAATGCCAGAGCAATCCTACACATTGGGGTTGGTCTAACTGGTAGGGTTGGGCAAAAAACCTGATTCCTGCATATGTCGTATCTAATTCATTTGTTTTGTAGCTTTCAAAGTGACTTTTGAAGCGGGTTATCCAGTCATTTGTATCCCACAATATCGAACCACGATAGCCTATTTTTCTAATGGAGTCGGATGTTTTCAGAAGCAAAGCAAGTGCATTTTCAAATCACCCAAACTTGGCTTGAGGGAGGTACAGACTAGCCTGGGCTTGCCTTGCCTCCCTGTGGCCAATCGCAGAAGGGAGGGAGTCTTGTTTGTCTTTCCCCGTGGTTGCTTTCTATGGGCCTCTTCAACCGGGTTGCAAGAGAGAAATCCCTTTCCCTGTCCTGGAGTGGTTGCTTAAACCGGGTTGCAAGAGGAGGGAGTCGCATTGCAGGATCTCCGCTCTTCCCCTTCACAGCCTTCCCTCCTGCTTTTGCCAGAAGTTTTAAGTGAGAAAAGGGGGAAAAGGAGGGGGGATCCATCCCAATCCATGATCCAGATCACTTCACTCTGGTTTTGTGCTGGAAAATCCCAAACTAGAACTCTCCACCCAGGTTGGTGACTTCAGGGGAAGAAGAAAATTGGAAATGGGCAAGGAAACTTAATATATATATAAATATAAATATATACACGCGAGGGCTATCCAGAAAGCTCATTATGTTTTGGAATTAAAAATAAACAAAGTATGGGAGAAAACATTTACCATATTCAGTTGAAAGCCAGACCCAAATACCAGTTCTCACCATAGTCCCCATTGACATAGCCCAAACAACATGTTTTCTCTGTAAGAAATATTGACTTTTGGTAGAATAAATGTTCAAGCAGGGCTGTGCATCTGCTCCATATGAATCTGGACTTATATTGTACCAATTAAGACCAATTTATATCAGATTCCAATTGGAACAGATGAGCCAAACTGATTTCCAGAAAGTCCAAAGCAGCCTGGATTAATCAAAACACCAAGACATCAAAAATAAGCAAGGATACTAAGCTGTGAATGCACTATAACTGTATTAGGAAACTGTGCAATGATGTGATGTGTGTCATTGTTATTCACATTCTGTTTGGAAGAGGCTGTTGTGAAAATTTATCAGAGTTTTGAATGTAATAAGCCATTGTATTTGGGGTAAAATGTTCATTTCCACTCACATGAAATACTTATCCCCCCTACAAATGTACTGTTTTAGCACCCAAAACAATGGAAGAAGTGGTCATTTGCTTTATTCAGATATGAAAAAAATCATGACAGATGATAGTTTTTCCTGTTATCTATTTTTATAAGATGAAGTATGTGAAGAGACCTGTTCAGTTCAAGAATGAGAAAAGCTATGGATATTCTTTACACTCATAGTGCACATATCTAAAAATCGATTGCAGAATACCCTGGGGTTCTAATAATTTGTCTGATCAAGCATAAATTTCAGGATAAAATAAAAAGAGCTTTTTATGAGCAAACATGATGGCCATATGACAGGAGTGCTTTGATTGAGTGCTCCTTCATGGCTGTGGGTTGGACTGGATGGCTCTTGTGGTCTCTTCAAACTCTATGATTCAATGAGTCTATGTAATCATACAGCTAGTTTCTCAAACAAGAAAGTAATTGTTTTTGGTCATGTTTCCATACAGGTGCATTTTACTGCTTGATGGGAAGAACTAGAAAGAAGCCTTCAAAAATCAATATTTCAATATGCCAAAGGGAAATAGGTGAACAAAGTCGGTACATTGAATCCAAGTCCTTCCTCTAGCCCCTTACAGTCACTCTTTAGCAATTGTTGTCTGAAGCAATTGCTTTACACCGAATAATAGAAGAGTGAGCTCTAATTTCCAGGATAAATTCATGAGAGGCTATTTTTCACCTTTCAGTTAAAGTTTTCCTATAATGTGGTAGAAGAAGATGTTGGTTTGATTGATTTTGATGGCTTGTGGATACTTTGAAGAGTTTTCTTTTGGACGACAACTTTCAAAATCTCCCCAGCCAGCAATTTTTGCAATGAAAGTTTTTTTAAAAAAAAAAACTTTTCCAGACTCTGGCAATTGAATACACTTAGGTTTTTGATCAGGAGTTAAACCCAGAATTCACAATGTGGAGATCTCCATATTGGAAACTGCAATTTAGCCAGCAGAATATAAACAACAAACTGGATGCATTTCAGGAGCTGTCATAACAGCAATCAGTTTCCTAACAGCTTTTGAAAAACTGGTACGGCTTTAAAAACTACTACTATCAGCTCGAGCTCCTTCCTTGCTCTCCCACATTTGGTGTGCATGCTTGCAAAATAAAATAAATAAAATAAAAGTTATAAAATAAAACCTCTGTAAGAGTAAACTTTCAATTAAAAGCCCCTTTCTGAAATTTCCTATCACCCACAGGAGAGTTTACCCTACACAATGTTTTCTTCTGAAAAATATTTAGCAGCGAAACTGTGCTCTCCAACTTCACTGATGATGAATTCTAGAAGTAGGCTAGACTCAAGAGACTCTCAGGATTATTTCCTCTCCAGTTGTGTGCAATTTCTTTTCAAGAAGTTCCACTTAAATCATGGTTGAAAATTTTTATACAATGTCTGCCATTTTCCATTATTAAATGTCAATCTATGAATCTGAGCTATAAAAGGTTTCCTCTTAGAATTCAGTAGCCTTCTTGATGTTGTGTCTGTTTTGTACTTCTACCTTTAATTCTAAGATGTTCAGGGAGACACCAAGTATCTTACAAGGATAGTCTGAAGGTATTGGTATTAAAGCCAGGTTTTCTATCATGGCAAAATGATTTATGATTCATGACTCATTTTCAGTCGTATGCTTAGAAAAAAGGCATGAAGCATTTTACATTTAGAATGTTCTTTAAACTTGACATAAGGGGATAGAATTATTTGGAAGAATGATATTAGGAAAGTATAGATACTGAAAACTATTGAGGATTGAATCCATCTCTGTATAGCACCAAAGAGAACAGACACAGCTGATAAAAAGTTTCTTTCCCCCCTTGCCGCACATGGCTCCCCCCAGACAGAACTGGGGGAATAGGGGAAGGCTTACTTCTTAATGGCAGTGCAGTTATACATCAGATATCTCCTTCTGCTTACATATCTGGCTGCAGGAAGGAAAGAGAAGAAAATGTAATCTACTGCCCTACTTCTTATTCCCTGACCATCTTCTTCCCCATGTTGGAAATCATATATACTCTCAGTGGTAAAAACATTATTTGCATATAGAAGGTCCCAAATTCAATCTCTATGATTATTGCCTGGGATGAATTTTTGGAGTAAGCTTTCCAGATTCAAAGGTTTCTCAAAGTTGGATTTACTTTCTCACATATGACTAACAGATCTTTAGCTTTTCTGAGAACCAAATCCAATATACCAAATATCTCAGTTGAAGTGGCTATAAAATGGATAGGCGACAAAGACAAAGAAATCAGACATAAACTAGAGGATTTAATATAGGCATATTTTGCATACTAGCTAATGGTCATATGTTTGATAGTGAAAAGACCTAATGAAGTACCTCTGATGATGATCTCAGTATTTAGGTAGACTAATGTAAAATGAAGCAGTTTGAATTTTGGCTCCACAGATATTCAGGACCTCCAGCTTCCCTAACCAGACAGGGAAAGCTAAGTATGATGGAAGTTGCAGGCTAACAATATCTAAGGATATAAGAGCTTGGGACAGGTATTATAAGACCATGGAGAACTATTGTGATAAAAATCAGTACCTTGAATCAATGCTTTCGAAAATTCTGAATATGAAAAAATAGGAATCAGATGTGTACCCTAGTTAGCACCCCCCTAAGTTTCTCCACAACCATGCAGTAAATCATGTTTGTCTACTGATTTCATCATCATCCTTACCTACATATATTAGTCAGTAGTCTAATATGAAAGTGAGCAGAACATAAAGAAATCAGGTGAGGTCTGACAACTTCAGGAGAACAAAATGTTGCTAATACACCAGTTGCAGCTGATTAAAAAACATCTAGTTATATGACCAAAATCTTCATGCACAACTGAAATATTCTTCAGGGAAGAGAACAGTCTATATAATTCTGATGGCATAATGGACTAAAGCCTCGTGACTTGAAGGTTGGGTTGCTGACCTGAAAGCTGCCAGGTTCGAATCCCACCCGGGGAGAGTGCGGATGAGCTCCCTCTATCAGTTCCAACTCCATGCGGGGACATGAGAGAAGCCTCCCACAAGGATGGTAAAAACATCAAAAACATCCAGGCATCCCCTGGGCAACATCCTTGCAGTTGGCCAATTCTCTCACTACAGAAGCGACTCAAGTTGCTCCTGACACACACACACACAAAGCTGCTTTGTCATTGTCTACCTAGGGTGGTATAGCTAAATATGTTAATCCATCCATATCCAATACATTTCTGTGGAAGGCCGCCCTTCCTGCAGCATTTGGCAGTGGGAAGAAAGCCTTGATGAGCTTCAGATCAAACGCAGAAAGATTCACAGGAAGGCTAATGGCAGGGATTATACAAAGGAGGAAATGTAAAGAATAGACGGAGGATGACCAAAAGATTGATGGTTCTAATCTGGGGAGTGAGGTGAGTTCCCGTGATTAGCCCCAGCTTCTACCAACTTAGCAGTTCGAAAACATGCAAATGTGAGTAAATGAATAGGTACCACTCTGGCGGGAAGGTAACAGAATTCCATGCAGTCATGCCAGCCACATGCCCTTGGAGGCATCTACGGACAATGCTGGTTTCAGTTTAGAAAAGATGAGCACCAACCCCCAGAGTTGGACATGACTAGACTTAATGTCAGGGGAAAACCTTTACCTTTACCTCTATCCAAAACATGTTCTTACAGAATCTCTTCTGAAAATAATTTCTGTGTTGATCTGGGAAATTGTTTATGGAGGGGGGTGGGGCGGTTAAATCATAAAAAGAAGAGAAAATTCTATTTATTCTGATGAAAGGAAGAATAAATTGTAAAATTAAATATTTGAAAGAATTACCCATATATACTCGAGTATAAGCAATTGTTGATTCAGTAGGTTAAATATTTTTGAATATTTAATATTTTGAATATGAAAACTGTAATTTAAGATATAACTGTCCAACTCTGATTACCTATATACTCAAGTATAAGCTGACCCGAATATAAGCTGATCAGGACCCTCACTTGAGTATAAGCCAAGGAAGGCTTTTTAGCCCTAAAAAGGGGCTAAAGACTCAGTTTATACTCGAATATATACAGCACTTTAAAACTACAAATGGATAGTTGTTTTTAGGAAGGTCAAAATCAAAAGATTGCCCTATAAATCTGTTAAAGAAATGTGCTAAAATTCTAAGCTTGTCTAACACTAAAAAATAATAATAGAAATATGTGTTAAAATGTTAATGTTTTTTTGAGAAAAGGATGATTAGCACTTCAGTGCAACTGAAAAAATAAGATTGGTCTTAGTAATCATGTTTTGCTATTGTGTCTTTCTTATTGTTGTTCAAAGGAATCCCAAACCTCATAACTGTCTTTCTATTGTAGGAAGATACATTTCTTTCCATTTTTAAGGGATGGAAAAGCTGATGTGAGAAGTTACCAAGCAATAATAACTTGTAATGGTGTCATAATACTCAAGGGAAAGCTGTTAAGAAAAGTGCAGGAGCAGAGAGAAATAAATTCTGACTGAATCATTTGACTTTGGTACTTGCAAGTTTTGGCACTACTAAAATTTGGACTTGCACCATATTTTTAAAAGGAAGGGAACATGGTTTTCATGCATCTGCATTATAGAATTAATGCAGTTTGACTCACAATGATATGAGATCCTGTGAGTTGTAGTTTGGTGAGACATCAACATTCCTTGGCAGAGAAAGCTGAAGACTTTGTAAAACTGAAAACATGGCTTTCAGCTCATTTTGTGAACCTCTGTCACTTTGTGTAATGCAAGGAAAACAAATCCACCATATGGGCATGGATAGCTTTTTATAACTGTGCTAAACACCTTGTTCTATTTTTATATAGATGCTGTAGATCAAGCATAGAAAGGGTCACTTTGAATGTATACAGTCTTTCAAATCCATAGAACAGATGTACCTTCAGTTAGAATAGCTGCTATATTATTTATGTGAGTGTATGTGTGTGTGGATAGATGATAGACAGACAGACAGACAGGCAGGCAGGCAGACAGACAGACAGACAGACAGACAGACAGACAGATAGATAGATAGATAGATAATCCTTCACAGATGAAGATCTCATCAATTTGCTTGTCAATTTGGCAGTTTATTCCATATATGAATGACACTGTTGGGGCAATCGTTTTTTAATACTCCATATGATATTGTTCTTTTCTTATATCTACAGATTTTGCCCTTGACTTAGGCATGAAATGCATATGTTTTACAATCATCTTTTATAAATTGTTATATGAATTTGTCACTGTCAATTGCTTGTAAATTATAATGAGATTCTCAGCTCCTCTTCTCAGAAACATAGTCATCTATGAAGTCTTTATTTTTATTTTTTTGCCTACTTACAATGATAGCTCAGCACTCTATCCAAAATTCTCTCTCTTATTTTTAATTTTTGATTTCACTTTTTAAGACACATACACACAACTTACAATTCTCTCCACCACCAAAAGGATTTTTTATTTTACATATTAATCTTTTTTGAGATGATTCTTATATATTTACATACTATATAACTTTTGTATCTTATTTCTCTCTTTTTTCTTGTAGTATTTGATGATGGACTTTCTTCATGCTGGGCCTCCCAAGGGATGCATAGTAGAGATGTGTGTGGTACCCATTTCTCCTGTTTCATTCGTTTCAGGCAGGAGCATAGGAGCCTCTGGTGGCTTAGTGGACTAAAGTCTCATGACTTGAAGGCTGGGTTGCTGACCTGAAGGCTGCCAGGTTCAAATCCCACCCAGGGAGAGCGCGGATGAGCTCCCTCTATCAGCTCCAGCTCCATGCGGGGACATGAGAGAAACCTCCCACAAGGATGGTAAAACATCAAAACATCCGGGTGTCCCCTGGGCAACATCCTTGCAGACGGCCAATTCTCTCACTCCAGAAGCGACTCAAGTTGCTCCTGACACGAAAAAAAAGGCAGGAGCATGAAACGGACCCCCCCCCCCCCCGGAACTAAAATTTGCTTGAAATTAAAAAAAGCAGGAGCGGGTACTGTTTCCTTGCCTGCTTTTCCTGAGCACTGTTTAATCTTTTTTATTATTTCCCCAGCAAACAAAAAGTAAAGCCTCATTTACTCTTCTCTTCCAGGAGGTCATCACTCTTACTTATCTGGCAATTAGAAGCCTCCTTAAAATGCCTTGGAGAGAGTATGGTGACCAAGGTCCCCTCCTCCTCCCTCCTACTATTTCATACAAATAATGTTATGGTTGAGCCTTACGGCTCTGATACTGGGAGACGTGGTCGTAAGACTCCTCGAGAGTCAGACTCTCTTGAGGAGCGAGAAAGGAAACGGCTGCGGGACTTATTTGCAGAACCAACAGACGAAGACTCCTTTGAGGGTTTTACCGAGGGAATGGAGGAAGAGGTGGTTAGCTCAGAGGAGGATGACATGGAATGGACTCATGTGAGGGAGGATTTGGGTGTCACCGGCAATGCTAGTGTGGGAGGCGACTGGCGGGTTGCAGGATCGGACCCGTGGACGAGTTGGAGGGATGGAACGGGATCCACAGCTGGGGATGCTGTGGGGCGTAGTCAAAGGTGTTTTAGCTCTGATGAGGATGATGATGATGAGGCACCTGGAATTAGGGTAACAGCTGACAGCGATGAGGAGTTGTAAACTGGCATAAAATGGGGTTTAGAATCCAGGGCTAATTGCGTTGGGAAAGGTAATCTGGACGAACGCTTGGGCTCTTGTTGGGAATTTCCTGAAGACGGGTGTGTTTCGTTTGCTGAATACGTAAGTTACCAAGCACACTGGGCATAGACGCCGGAGGAACTGTGTGGGCTTTTGTTGTGCAACCTGTGTTTAATCTTATTAGCTTGGACCTCCGTCGTCTTCTTGACGGACATTATTTGCCTATTCTGGATTGACGCTGGACTGACTGACTGACTACGACCTCGGACTACCCCTTCTGTGGCTTTCGGTGGAATTGGTGAACTAAAGACGTCTGTACCTGGCTTTCGACCTCGGACCGGACTGGGACCCTGCTGACCATTGCTACCCTGATTGATGTGCCTGGATCCGGATTCCATTTGTTGCACAGAGGAGTAACAACCTTAGTTACTCATTTGCAGCTCTCGAGTAGCAGAGAGGAATCTGCTGCCAGCTATTTATGTTTCTTTGAATCTTTGTTTATCAACTTTTGTTTGTTTAAATTGCCGGGCTGAAGTAAGCATTTTTTGTTTAACCCGGATTAAACTCCCGTTTAATCCGGTTTATCTTTTGAACCACTTTTAGTATCAGCGGAGTCTTTTTTGTGTATCTTTTACACTGAAGGCAAGTGTTTGCCTAGTCCTTTGTTTCATACGGGCACTTTTTAGTTCTGTAACTTTAATAAACTGTGTTGAACTTTATCTGGTGGCGTTCTGTCTTTGACAAATAATTTCATAAAATCATAGAATTTGGAAGAGACCAAAAGGGGCATCTAATCCAACCCCCTGGCATGCAGGAATATACAATCACTGCTGTCCAACTACTATTTAAAACCCCTAGGAAAAGAGAGTCCACTGCACTTCAAGGCTATACTGGTATATTCCACTGTTGAACAACAGTTCTTATCATAAGAGTGGTTCATTATTTAGTAAATCCTGGACTGTGAAGATTCCACCCATCTTTTTCCATGTTGAATATGAATTCATGCTACTCCCTTATCAATCCCTCCTAAATTTTCTTCAGTGGAAAAAAAATCAGACTTTAGAAAAATGATAATCAACAGAACCAAAGTTAGTAGTTATGCTATGGGGACATTTATTAGGGTTCTCCATACACAGTTCTTAAAATGTAATTGACTACTACATTAATAAACCCAATAAGCCCAAAGCACCACATTATATAAACTCACTGTTATTCATATTTCAATCCAGTTTAAGCTTTGACTGAAATTATCTATATGGTGGAATGGAGTTGTCTAAAGATATTTCATGTAGTTTTGCTTTTTTTCATGTCAGGAGCAACTTGAGAAACTGCAATTCGCTTCTGGCGTGAGAGAATTGGCTGTCTGCAAGGACAGTACCCAGGGGATGCCCGGATGTTTTGATGTTTTTACCATCCTTGTGAGAGGCTTCTCTCATGGAGCTGGAGCTGATAGAAGGAGCTCATCTGCGCTCTCCCCAGGTTGGATTCGAATCTGGCATCCTACAGGTCAGCAACCCAAGCTTCAAGTCACAAGGCTTCAACCCACTACGCCACCGGCAGCTCCTTATGTAGTTTTGCTCACTATATATGACTGCTGTTGAGGTCAGAAGCTACACACTTGCACATCATGTCCCTTCCTAAATTTATGAATGTATGATTTTATGAATTTATGAGAGGCCCTAAGACATGGCAAATTTAAGAAGCTCTGAAGTACTACTAAAACAGTTGTTCTCAACCTGTGTCCCCCAGACAGCTGGTAAACTAGCTGGAATTTTTGGGAGTTGTAGGCAAAACACCTGGGGACCCACAGGTTGAGAACCACTGTACTAAAAACTTAAAATGTAACCATTCATGGCCCCAAACCAAGAGTGGGAATCTTGTGGCACTCCAGATGTCCTTGGATTGCAACTTTTCAGCCCTGGCTATGCTTGCTAAGGCTGTTGGGACTTATATTCAAACAACATATAGAAGGTGACATGATTCTTACCCTTGTCCCAAAATGTGGCTTACTTAGTTTGTGTGTAAATATATCACTACTAGAGTTTCATACTAAAGTCTAACTCATTTGAGCCATCTAAGAATGTATAAGTAAAGTAAACAAGGAATGCCTTACACCCATAGGAAAGGTCAACCTTTTAAAGCTAGCAGCAAAAATACATGCAGTCGTCTTTGCAACCATCTACGCACTTGACATCCAACATATATTATTACTCGCAGAATTATTTTGGAAAATGTATATGGGATTGATGGGTTGCAGGTGTAAAGATTCACATCCTCTTTCTCCTTTCATGTAGAACTTCATCAATATGCAAATTGTATTTGAACTAGTCTTGGGAAAAACTGAAAATTCTCATGTAAGCTTCATGCCATGCATTACAATGCCCTCTAATTTTCCTGAACTATTATGATTAAATTAATTGTTTGTGGAAATGCTGATGCTGCTATTGCGAATGCAAATGCCTATAGTCACTCTTCACTGAATGGCATTTATTGTGGATGTGTGGAAGGCTGGGGAAAGGTTTGCAGTTTACAGTATTTTTCCTGCAATTCTCTTTTTTTTTTTATCTCATAGCCATATATAATAACAAATGGGCATAGGTAAAGATATGGGGACCTGGGGACTAGAAATAGTTGGAACAATTTTAGTGACTAATATGAATTTGTGGTTTTATATTCAAGTGCATTGTAGTTAAAATGGGAATGCGCTTTCTCTGGCAATCACATTGCAAGGTGCTTCAAAACACAAATCAACCTTCTCCTCCAAAGAAGAAAAAGGCACTTATTAAACAACATTTAGATTGGAGATTTTTGTAGTTAAATGGAAACAGTAATTTTGACTCTTCAACTCCAATACAAAGAAAGCACAGTCATCTTCAAGAATCCACATCCATAATTACAATTATGTTAAGGAAAATAAAATAATTATGTGCAGACCAATCCCTCTTCCTCCTGCTGTCATGGAGGATGCTAATTCTTGCATTTCCATTATGCTTTCATCCTATCCCTAGACAAGAGGCCTTCCCAAATCTACCAACATAAAAACAGGTTTCTTTTTTACTGACATTGGCTGCAGGTGGGCAGCATCTGCCTTGATAGCTGTAGAATGGCAAAATAAACATTTCATTGAAAGGGCCATATCCAATGTTGAATGAGGGGAAATGGGGCAATGTGTGTACGTTCATGT
This sequence comes from Anolis carolinensis, assembly GCF_035594765.1. Lineage (NCBI taxonomy): Eukaryota > Metazoa > Chordata > Lepidosauria > Squamata > Anolidae > Anolis > Anolis carolinensis. Next base: position 255,491,611 of record NC_085842.1, on the reverse strand, counting down.
CTGCACAAACTTATAGAGCAGGCATGGGCAGACTTTGTTCTTCCAGGAGTTTTGGACTTCAACTCCCACAATTCCTAACAGATGGTAAGCTGGCTGGGATTTCTGGGAGTTAAAGTTCAAAACATCCGGAGGGCTGAAGTTTGCCCATGTCTGTTATAGAGAAAGGGAGCTTCATCAAGCTTGGATGTGTAATCATTGGGCTGTAGATTGTGCATTCCAGACCTAAAGAGTAAGGCATAGGCCCTACATTTAGGATAGCACCTTCATTCATTTGGCACCTACAGATATCTGATTCATTAATTAGACTTTGTTTTTCCTGTGCTGAAATGCCCGTTAAAAAGTATGTAGTTGTCACGAATGAGCCACATTCTTTTCATTGAGCAGCCAACAACCACCATGCTGTTTTCCTCCCAAAATTGCTGTATCTTTCTCTCATTTTCCATCTTTAGCATATGTATGTGATGCCATAGCAATCAAAGGAAATAAAGGGGGGGGGGGAAGCTTTGAGCAAGATGGCATCATTTCACTTACTGAGTATAATTTGGGAAAGAGGGCATAGAGCAAGAGATATCAGTGTGCTATTGAAAACAGGAGACTGATCACATTTTTCTCTATATAACTCTGTCCTCAAATGCAAACACGTCTCTTAACTAGCCAAACAGAAAAAAGGACTCTAGGTGAGTAGTAAATAAGCCAGGTATAAAGGTCAAGACTTTGAGGAAAATGTGTTCTTAATCCTGTGAATGTAAGTATCCAGACAGAACCTGGCATTTAGCTAAATCCAACATTACAAAAACTATTCTCTCCTTGTGTAATAGGAATCTTGCTTCTCTTGCTTCTCCAATGCAGCCTCTTGCGCATTCCTAATCTTCTTTAGAAGGTTCCATAGTCCCGTGAAACAGTTCTAGTGGCTTCACTGGGTGCTGCAGAAGGAGGAGAATTTAATTCATCTGTGCTGTTCTTTCCACTAAAATACAACTCAGCTTTCTTACTGCATATTTTATTTACTAGCAAAAGAACCCAGCTTCACCTGGAAAATAGCAATAGGGAAGGGCACTACTAATGCGCTAGCACCTCCCTCCACAAACACACACACATCCTGCCCTGCCTCCTATGTTCTTTCACCCTTCAGCCTGTACCAGTTTAGAAATCCCGTAGTCCCTGTCTATCTCCACTGTTGTTGTACCTTTTCTCTGCTCTCTCTTCTTTCTATCTCTTCTTTCTGTCTCCCAGGCATGTTTTTTCTTTCTTGTAGTCTCTCTCTTTATTCACCCTGACATGTACTGTCTTTCCCTTTCCTTCTCACATGTAAATCACACCAGGACTTTTTTTTGATCTTCCTTTATTTCTTTTGGTTGAAGATTACCATTATCTAGTCCCACAAATTTAGGCAGGTAATTTGCATAATATCAAAATTATTTTTATTATATAAGTCATGTGGGTCATACAAAGGTTGGTGAAGCCCACTCAGAATCATTGGATTGGACTACAATTTTTTTTAAAAAAAAAGTGTGACCCCTGGGAGTCACAAGGCACCTCCAAATGATGTATACATCATCATCATCATCATCACCAGCACCACCACCACTAATTTATATAGAACCATTAGTGGGCATGATAGTTTACATGAACAACTTACAACTGTTAAGTTGACGATTGTAGGCAATGAAGTTTCCCTTACACATTAGGTCACACCTCTTGATGGTAAGAGCTGTTTTGGACAATGGATTCCATGAAGCTGACACCCTGGAACCAGAGGTGTTTGTGAGTTCTTTTATTTGCCAAAAATGCATTTTATTAGACAAAATAGTTTCAGCATCCTGGATAACTCTCCACTAAATAGCTTCAGAATTCTCAAAAGTTTCCTTAAGGTTCAGACTAAACTAAGAGTGGATTCACCATCCCACTAACATGGAAACCACCAGTCACTGGTAATGTAATTAATTAATATTAATTAATTTTAAACAGAATAATTCCAAGATGCACATTCTCTAATATAACAGGAGTCTAGGCTGCATAGTCAAGTTGCCATGACAAAGACTTAGACATATTTACAGAGAATTTATTATAAATTTGAGCACACCATTAATGTTCATGTTTTTACACATTAAATATGTGGTCAGATAATATATTATTTACTTTTGCAGGGGTATGTTTGGTACAATGTGTTACTAAAACTCCTGTTGAACATCTCCAAAAAAATATATGTAACCCTATTTTGATTAATATATTCATTTAAATTAAAATTACAGAACTTGCTGCTTTTCCCTCTTTGCTACTAGGCACTAGTAAGAATGAAAATGAATACATCCGAATTACTGTGACTGTTCTTGTGGAACAGGGAGAGTATTATTATAAGTCACCATCATCTTTTTTATTTAAAGCTCTGCTTCTTGCTTATTATAGTTGCATTTTACATTTTGCATGCTATGGGAAACCCAGTCCTCAAAAGACATGGAAATATATGCGAACTGAAATATCAAAGCGCTAAGAAGAAGGGGTTTGTGGGCTTGTTCTTTGTTCCCACACCTTCTTCCAAATACTCATGGTTTCCTATAGAATTTTGAATGATCTTTAAGGTTATGTCTTTGCCATTTCAGAAAGCAGCTCTGCTATCTATAACTTAACAGGTCATAATATGTTGTGAAGCCAAATATTCAGCTGTGAAAGACTGCATCAGATCCATAAATTGATTTTTCCATGCTTTTGATTAAGTAATAGAATTCTAACTGCTGTCGCTGTTAGTTTTATTTTCTGCAGGAATGTTCTCATACTCTCAGCAAGAAGACAATGTTATAGATTGCTTGTCCAATGTTTGCCCCACTTATTTCTAGCAGTTGCACAGATGGGTGAGCCACTTTGCATATGAGAACTGAAATATCAATGCACCAAGAAAGTAGGAGTCCATGGACTTGTTCTTTATCTTCATACCTTCACTGTTTCCTGTAGCATTTTAAGTAATCTTTAAGGTTATTTCTCCTTTCACCCAAGAAGGCTAGTTGGTCAGAGAGTCATGACCCATAATTAATTTTTTTGATCAAACCATAATTTTTGCTGACTGAGGTAAAGGATGAAATTGTTCTCCACCCACTCTGTGTGGTTTAAAATTAAACTGGATTACTCTTTCACAACAGCTAGTGATAGACACCAGTTTGGATGGCTTTAAAGGTAGACTTGAAATTATGAAGGAAAAGGGTGCTAATAATGAAGAATGTATCCTACCTCCCTGAAGTATGCCTCTGAAGAACATGATTTGCTTGGAAACATAATCAGGAAAATAATATTGAATTCATGTCCTGTTTGTGGAAATCTGCCATAATCATTCATGTCATGCAACTCCCTTGTACTGACACATAGCACATGGCGAAAAGGGGGACAGGAACCTGAAAGAGAACATGAACTGGCCATAAAGATCAACCACCTTGATGTGTGGAAAAGGGGTTCTGTTGTGTGGGAAAGGACAGGCAGCAGAGGATGTCTGTGATTTGTGACATTGTAGGTAAAGCCATATATATATCGGCTGTCAGACATGACTTATATATTCTGAACAGTAGAGATGTATGGTATCTTCAGCTTCTGTGCATCTTGGAGTATCCTTTCGAGAAAAGGCTAGATCCATAGCAACACAGCTGATGCAAAAGACCACTACAATATCTCACAGACCCGGTTAGCCACTGCAGGAATAAGACTCTATTTGATTCAGGAACAGATAAGACTTCAGCTTGATCCAGCATCAAAGTTCCCTAGGACAGCCATTTAGATTTTCTGTTCAATCACCTTCCCTCTGAACTAGTACAGTGGTACAATCATGCTTAGAGTCTCATCATGAAGGAGATTGGCATCCCAATACCTTTTTAAAGTTATTAGAGGGAATTTCAGTAGAATTCAGTTCCATTTAGACATTCCTCACATTGCAACTGAAAGTGAACAAGACATTTACAAACAGGCTTCAAAAGTCCTTTGACTTTTCTCTCAAAGAGCTGGACAGCAAGCCATGTGTCAATGTCAAAGCCTGCCTGTCCAAGATAATCTCTCAGTCCTCTCTGCAGAAATGAGTGATAATTTGCTTGACATTCTTGGAAAGGTAGAAAAGGAGGAGCCCTTTTGCATCATTAAATCAAAATAATGTGCATATTGTACAGTGTTAATCTACATATATCTGCAATGAGTGTTTTGTTAATGGCCCATCGCTGAAGTTCCTTCAGACATGGGTAATTCCTCCTCACAAGGTTAAATGTTTATTCAGGTTAAAAAGTAGTTTTGATCTTTGAATGCAGAAGAATTAGGTACTCCTTTGAACATTTGTTCTAGGCTTCATGGCAGAAGAGGGTCAAACTACATGTTATTTTAAAGCAGTGCTGGGCGGGGAACAATTTTCACTCCATGTCCTCCAAAGTTACACTGGAGCACTCAGATGCACTAGGAGCAATACTGCCTCACTTCCAGTCTCTAGTTGACCATTATGTGGCTGATTTTTGTCTTCGGTGTTTAAATAGAATTAGAGAGTCTGGGGATATTTTATTCTATTTTAAAGCAACAAATTGACATAAAATCACTGTGATTTTTTTTACAAAACAGAAAAGTGGAAAATGGGTTAGGATAGAGGTCACTAGGGGCTTTGAAGACAAATAGTGAGCTACTGTGACCACATAGGGAACTGTGTGTCATCCTATTCTGGACTTTGATATAAAGGCACAGCTAGCAATATTTTTTTGTACTGAAAATCTGTACAGGGAGTCTGATTTGCATGAGGATTGAGGCACAGACTGAGGTTATGGACTGTTTGAGCACTAGAGTTTCATTTGAAACTCTATGCCCCACCCTTTCAAGTGGTAAGGGCGGCTTGTGGTTTCAGAAATATAGCAATTTCAGATCGGGTCCACCTTTCTGGAAATGCCCTGAATATTAGATAACCAGATGATCAAACATCAGACCCATATACATTGCCATATAATGGAGGTTCAGAATGCAGATTAGCTGTGTTGAACTGTGTTATATGGCAGTGTGGACTCATGGTAGTCCATGCTCTTGTTACATCCCCTCTATGTGGGGTTGCCTTTGAAGAATGTTTGGAAGCTTCAAGTAATCCAATGGGCAGAAGCCAGGCTCCTTACTGGAGTGGCGTACAGGGAACATATAACCCCCCCCCCCCCCTGTTGTGTCAGCTCCACTGGCTGCCAGTCTGCTACCAAGCATAATTCAAAGTACTGGCTTTAGCCTATGAATCCCTAAATGGTTCTGGTCCAGCTTACTTATCTGAACGCATCTCCCTTTATGAACCAGTTAGAGAATTAAGATCAGCCGGGGAGGTACTGCTCTCAGTCCTGTCGCCATCGCAGGTGCTATTGGTGGGGATGAGAGACAGGGCCTTCTAGGTGTTGGCCCCTCAACTGTGGAACTCCCTCCCCACCGAGATTAGATTGGCCTCCCCCCTCTTGGTGTTTAGAAAACAACAAAAAACTTGGTTATGTAAACAACATTTGATGAGTGACAATGATAGTGTAGCAGATGGATAACAACCTTGAGATCCGTGCAATTTCAAAAGTTTTCGTGTTCACATGTTTGATGTGCTGTTTTTTATTACAGTAGAGTCTTGCTTATCCAACGTAAACGGGCCGGCAGAATGTTGGATAAGCGAATATGTTGGATAATAAGGAGAGATTAAGGAAAAGCCTATTAAACATTAAATTAGGTTATGATTTTACAAATTAAGCACCAAAACATCATGTTATACAACAAATTTGACAGAAAAAGTAGTTTAATACACAGTAATGCTATGTAGTAATTACTGTATTTACGAATTTAGCACCAAAATATCATGCTATATTGAAAACATTGACTACAAAAATGTGTTGGATAATCCAGAATGTTGGATAAACGATAAGTGAGACTCTACTGTATTTGTGAGGCACTGAATTTTGCCATTTATTTGATGTGCACTGCTTTGAGTCCCCCTAGGGGTGAGAAAAGTGGTATATAAATGCAATAAATAAATAAATGAATAAAATCCAGTTCAATGCAGTCCAATCTGCATTATATGAGTCTACACTGACTATTATAATGCAGTTCAAACTGCATTATATGGCATGTAGTTGGGGCCATCTTTAGCTTTAAAACCTTCCAGTGAGAAAAGTCAACAACTTTCTGAGTCAGCTCATTTTACCATTAAACAGCTTTTCACTTCACTTCACTTCACTTCACTTCACTTCACTTGATTTCTTAATTAGTCGCTCTCCACCAGAGTGCTCTGAGCAACTTACAATTTAAAATATCATTCCACAATATAAAAAACATTCAACATAAAAACATTCAACATAAAAACATTCAACCTAAAAACATCCAACAGTGACTATTTGGCAATCACAATCACAGCCTTCTTTCTAAGATATAGAAATTTCATCATTTTTCCATTTGAATCCATTGGTTTAAATCCATCCATTTAAATATGAAAAGGCAGGGCCACAAAAGCCTCTGGTCTGTCTTCCAGATAAATTCCCTTTGCTTGCAGATGGTTATCATATCATTGCTCCATTATCTCTTTTTCAGGCTAATCATACCAAGCTCCTTCAACCAAGTCTTCACAGACCTTAATTTCCATACCTTTCACCATCTTTCATTCTTCACTTTCCACCAGACTTGTTCCAGAGTGTTGATGCTTTTTCTGAAATGGTGTTTCCCAGAATTGAATGCAGTTCCCTAAGTTAGGGATGCTGGTGAAATTTGTCTTGCAATCTACTGATGCCAAACTTTCCCTATTCTGAAGAGGCAGCATCGTAACAAAGCTAGACCAACAAGCAGGAAGGACCCACTGTAATCTAGACATTTGGAGATATTTCTTCACATGCCTATAGAAAAGACTGAATTATGTTTGAAAGCAATGGTATCTTACTTACAATGGCAAGTCCAAGAAAAGGGGGCAAGAGTTCCTTTTTTTAGTATACAAATGCAAATCAGTAATTTAATATTACTATTGGTAATTCTACAATGTAGAATTAATGATATTTGACACCACTTTAACTGCCATGGCACTATGGCTGTGAAATCCCAGGATTTGTAGTATGGTGAGGCACCAGCAATCTTTGTCAGAAAAGATTAAAGACCTTGTAAAACTGCAACTTCTATCATTCCAGAGCTTTTAGTCATGGCAGGTAAAGTAGTGTCAGACTGCAATAACTCTGCAATGTAGATGCATCCTATGTTTTGTTAAAAGAATGCATGTTATCTTGTGTGTTACTTTCTGTTCAAAATCCATCAATATGAAAAAAAATATGGAAAGACAACTGTGTGGGCAAGAGATGAGAGCACCTGGCATTCTGAATATGGAGTGGATTATTTTTTGATGCAGATATAACTAACTGAAGTCAGGTTAGATCTGATGAAATGTCATTAGTCTCTTTCTCTCTCCCCCCCCCCCCCAGCCTTGGTCCCTCTTTTTTGTATTTTCATTCTTTTTCTCTTGTCTTCTTTCTTTGTGTGTGTGTATGTGTGAAGGAAGTAGTGTGGAATGGTTTCTTTGTTTTACACTGACACACCACTGACTCTGGTTTTTGTGATAGCCTACTAAGTCTCCTATATTTTATTTGCAAATACATTGCCATAAATCATCCTGAATCTGTCTAAATATAGCACTTTACATTTATCCTGGTCAGAATAATTTTGTTTATTTTGACTTAGTTGACAGTTTCTCTAATATGGACATTTTGATTACTGTTTTTGTGATTAATAATATCTTCTGTTAACTGTCATTGTGGATTCTTTCAATGCAATATCTTTTATTAAGTATTTAACATAACAATAAACACATAATAACTGCTTATTTGTGATATTTTATACATTCTCTTCCCCGTAGTTTTTTTGTTACAATATTGTTATATTTTGAATTGTGTTTTGTTCTGTTTTAAATTAGAGCTATCCCAAGGAAGAATGTGGTGGGATAACAGAAATGTAAAATGTGGGGTTTTTTTTATAAAAATAAAAATAAATATGTAAGAACCATTCTAACATTTTATTCATAGAAATGAAGTAATGTAAAGGCTGGAAGTGTACAGATAGCAGTCAAAGCAAATCGTCTTATCTTGGGCACATATATTTGATCACTCCAGAAAATGGTGAATGCATTTAATGTTATCAACCTGGAGTTTGTATGTTAGGAGTTTTTGTTTTTTTGTTTTGCATAAAGACAGAGTTTCATTGCTATGTATATTTTGAGCAATATATTTGAAATACCAGGTGCTGTAGGCTATATTTCATAGGAAGAAATTGGAAAAACTACTTCTGAGTATAACTTTCTTACAAAAATCCTATGAAATTTACAGGGTCATCATAAGTTGACAGGAGACTTGAAAGCACATACAAAAGAAAATACCAGAATCCAAGAGGTAGTACTATTGGCAGAAAACCATTTCATTTGAAATTTCTTGAACTGAAGTTTCTATTATCACAGAAATAAACTATCACATTATTTCCCTTTTGCGAGCCAGTATGATGCAGTAGTTTGAGCCCTGGTCTAGAACTCTGGCAGACCAGAGCTTGAATCTCTGATTGGCCATCAAAGCCCACTGGGTGACCTTGGATATGTCATACTCTCGGAACTTGAGAGGAAATGCCCTCTGAATTAGTTATAAGAAGAAAATGCCATGATAGGTTCACCTCAGGGTCACCATACGTCAGAAACCACTTGGAGTTGCGCAATAAAAATGATTACACTTGAATGTCTTGATGTAACCAACTTCAGAAAAATCAGCAAAAGTTATGATCATCACACTGGTTTCTCATCTTAAACTTTACATATTCATATATGTCAACATGTCAAGTTAATATGATCTGGAACTCGGAACTTACAATATAACTGGGTGTATATTTTCTGAGAAGCGTGAAATAATAAACTACAGATACATAACAGCCTAGGACATAATACAGTCTTACAGTAGTAGCTGCCCAATAAATAGCTCTAAATGAAATTAACACAGAGATATATATTTGCTACTATTATTTCTCCATTATTTCTTCATCTGAGAACAGTTTTACGTTCTCAAATAATATTGCCTTATTTTGGTATCTCTTTCAAAGACCTGACTAATATTAGAGCTACCATTTGTCAATTTCTTCAATAGACTAAAATGACAGGAACTTTATTTCCTATTAACTTGCAAGTAATTGTGCAATTGCCATAAAACAAATAGATTCTCATTCCTTTTTTTTAAAGTTAGATACTCCATTTATCTATTTATTTGACCTTAATAATTCTCCTTTGTTTAAGTTCATGGTATTCTCTCTGTATGCCAACTGGAAAAAAAAACAGAAATAGAAACATGTTACAGAGAAAATGAGGAATGTTCTCACCAAATGCGCTTTTTTGTCTTTTCTAACTAAACCTGATGTTTCCACAATTATCTTTGATTATTCAGATAATAAATATAGAACTCTGGATCTTTAAAAGCTAACGATTGGAGGAACAATAGATCATGATTGCCTTCTGATTGGTATCTTCCTCTGCTAAATGCACAAGATGAATTAGCTCAGAAAGGCAGTAACACAGTACACTAGTTAACCCTAAGTAGTTCAGAGATAATTAGTTGATATTTATACAGTATGGTCCCAATATTTGCAGGACTGGTACATATGGTTTTACTTACTGCTATCTGATAAAATACGTCCTCTTTATGAATTTTCTAAGGTCCTTCAGGCAATTCCAAGATATGTCAGAAGTTACCATAGGGTCATCTGTCTAGGAATTTTCCAGGGTGCTAAGCTAACTTCCAGGGTGACTCTATGCTAACTTTTTGTCCACAGTTTTTTGTTTTCATGGTAAATTCAGGAATATATCCCTTCTGAGATACTATACTTTAAAATATGAATATATCCTTGCCTGGTAATAGTCTTTTTTTAAAGGACAGAAAGTTGAAATTTCCAGCTTGTATGTGGCATGGGTGCATTTCCATACAAACTAAGTAGATCTCACCTGATCTTGAGCCAAAAGGAAGGCTAACAGCTGACGGTGCTGGAGGTGACCAACGAATCTGATGTTCTAAAGATCAACACACCATAGGAACCTGGAATGTAAGATCTATGAGCCAGGGCAAACTGGATGTGGTTATTCGTGAGATGTCAAGATTAAAGATAGACATTCTGGGAGTCAGTGAACTGAAATGGACTGGGATGGGCCACTTCACAACAGATGACCACCAGATCTACTACTGTGGACAAGAGGAACACTGATGAAATGGAGTAGCCTTTATAATTAATAATAAAGTTGCTAAAGCAGTGCTTGGAAACAACCAAAAAAATGATAGAAGCAGTTTAACATCACAGTGATCCAAATATATGCCCCAACCACAGCTGCTGAAGAAGCAGAATTAGATCAGTTCTATGAGGATCTGCAGCACCTACTAGATAATACACCAAAAAGAGACATTATTTTCATTACAGGAGATTGGAATGCTAAGGTGGGCAGTCAAATGACAACAGGGATCACAGGCAAGCATGGTTTGGGACAACAAAATGAAGCAGGACGCAGGCTGATAGAATTTTGCCAGGAAAACTCACTGTGCATAACAAACACTCTCTTCCAACAACCTAAAAGACGGCTTTATACATGGAATTCACCAGATGGTCAACATCAAAATAAGATTGCCTATATCCTTTGCAGCCAAAGTTGGTAGACATCCATCCAGTTGGTGAAAACAAGACTTGGAGCTGGCTGTAGTTCAGATCACAAACTTCTTATTGCACAATTTAGAATCAGACTAAAGAGACTGGGGAAAATACACAGACCAGTTAGATATGATCTCACAAATATTCCTAGTGAATATGCAGTGGAGATGAAGAATAGATTTCAGGGACTAGATTTAATAAATAGAGTCCCAGAAGAACTATGGTCAGAAGTTCACAATATTGTTCAGGAGGCGGCAACAAAGTACATCCCAAAGAAAAAGAAAACCGAGAAGGCAAGATGGTTGTCTGCTGAGACACTGGAAGTAGCCCAAGAAAGAAGGAAGATGAAAAGAAACAGTCATAGGGGGAGATATGCCCAATTAAATGCACAATTCCAGAGGTTAGCCAGAAGAGACAAGGTACTATTTTTAAACAAGCAATGCATGGAAGTGGAAAAAGACAATAGAATAGGAAGGACAAGAGACCTCTTCCAGAAAATCAGAAACATTGGAGGTAAATTTCAGGCAAAAATTGCCATGATCAAAAATAAAGATGGTTAGGACCTAACAGAAGCTGAAGAGATCAAGAAAAGGTGGCGAGAATATACAGAAGATCTGTATAGGAAAGATAATAATATAGAGGATAGCTTTGACAGTGTGGTGAGTGAATTAGAACCAGACATCCTGAGAAGTGAGATTGAGTAGGCCTTAAGAAGCATTGCTAACAAGGTAGCAGGAGATGATGGGATCCCAGCTGAGTTGTTCAAAATCTTGGAAGATGATGCTGTCAAAGTGATGCATGCCATATGCCAGCAAATATGGAAAACACAAGAATGGCCATCAGAAAAAAATCAATTTATATCCCCATACCAAAAAGGAAAACGCTAAAGATTGCTCAAACTTTTGTACAGTGGCACTTATTTCACATGCCAGTAAGGTAATGCTCAAGATCCTGCAAGGCAGAATCCAGCAATACATGGAGCGAGAGTTGCCAGATGTACAAGCTGGGTTTAGAAAAGGCAGAGGAAAAAGAGATCAAATTGCCAATATCCGCTAGAGAATGGAGGAAGCTAGGGAGTTTCAGAAAAACATCTATTTCTACATTATTGATAATTCTAAAGCCTTCAACTATGTGGATCATAATAAATTGTGGCAAGTTCTTGGTGATTTGGGGATATCAAGTCACCGTGTCTGTCTCCTGAGGAATCTGTATAAAGACCAAGTAGCCACAGTAAGAACAGACCACGGAACAACAGACTGGTTCAAGATTGGGAAAGGAGTATGGCAGGGCTGGATACTCAAACCCTACCTATTCAACTTGTATGCAGAATACATCATGGGACGTGTGGGGCTTGGCGAATCCAAGGCTGGAGTTTAAATTGCTGGAAGAAACATTAACAACCTTAGATATGCAGATGATACCACTCAGATGGCTGAAAGTGAGGAGGAGCTGAGGAACCTTATCTCTAAGGTGAAAGAAGAAAGTGCAAAAACTGGGTTGCAGTTAAACATCAAGAAAACCAAGATTATGGCAACCAGACTGATTGATAACTGGCAAATAGAGGGAGAAAACATGGAGGCAGTGACAGATTTTATATCTCTAGGCACAAAGATCACTGAAGATGCAGACTGCAGCCAGGAAATCAGAAGACGGTTACTGCTTGGGAGAAGAGCAATGGCCAACCTTGATAAAATAGTGAAGAGCAGAGACATCACACTGGCAACGAAGGTCCACATAGTTAAAGCAATGGTATTCCCCATAGTAACCTATGGATGCGAGAGCTGGACCACAAGGAAGGCTGAGCGAAGGAAGATAGATGCTTTTGAACTGTGGTGTTGGAGAAAAATCCTGAGAGTGCCTTGGACCTAGGAGAGCAAGGAAGAGAGAGCCCTACACACTATTTCCTTTAGCCTGCAGATCCTGGTTCCTTTTCCTCTTCCTGCAAGCAATAAGCTTCTGTTCTTACCAGGCAAAGAAAGGAAATGTCAGAAGGAACAGAAACACACAGGAAGAGAAGGAGGAACAGGTCATGCATATGTCCAGAACATTACCTAAGGAAGGGTCTGCCTCCTTTTTTTAAAGAAGCGACTGCTGACATTGGGTTGAGAAGATGAATCTAGTTCAAGACAAACTGTTTCTCAACCAATTTCTTTAAAATAAAATTTAATTCAATTAGAATTTAAAAGCTTTACTTTTTCTAGAAATGTCATTTTTTAACAAAAAGTGCAAGATTTAATCATATATAAAATATTCTGTGAAAAATAAAGGAATCTAAACTGTGCAAACTTTCAACTACTTGTGACATTTCATTTCAGTTTTAATTGTACACTGATGAATTATCCATGCAAGTTCTGTGAATTTCATCATAATGTAACTCAGACTTATTGTACTTGGAGGAACATCTTCAATTTTGCATGTTCTAATGACTGAGACTTCTTATATATTGAACTCTTATTATTGTTCGGTTTCTAAACTTCATTTGGAGTTATTTAGTGACTGAACTACACTTGTGAGGACCTTGAAGCTCTCCAGCTTTCCCTTAGTTTTTTAAGCAGCACACAAATATTACAAGATTGCTTCAAGCCACCTACTTTTTCTTAGCAAATAGGATACTTTTCTAAGAAGAATGAGGATCCACACAAATAAGTGTGGGCTGAGAGTAGAATTTGCTGGGTTTTCTTGCTTTGCTTTCAAGTCTTCAGTCTACTCGGTCTGAACAAGATCCACCCACTTCATTGGCCTTATGATTTGACGTGAAACAATTCTTTTAGAATGACCTTCATGCTGTAATAATTGGAACAACATAAGATGTATCCAGAAAAGCAGTCATTCAAATACTTTATTGAGAGTTCAAAAGAGTATCAAAACAATCCAAACTCTACAGCACTAAAACAGTAAAAGGGAACAGAAACATGGTCTGGTCTCTGCCACTGAACAGGAATCCAAGGACTCTTGAGAGTTAAGTTCCCCCCTCCCCACAAGAACTACATCCACTTTTCTTCTATTTGTAATTATGAAATGAAAAACCAGCTAATAGAAGAGCTTGAAAAAAAGTTGGTTTGAGAACTGCAACTCCAAGAATCCCCCAGTCACCATGAAACATAGGTGAGACAAGCATTGATTCCCCTCTTCTGTGAATTGATTTGAACAATTTCGAATTGATATTTCACTTCACTTGATATTTGAAAACATCACACTCAGATCTCTGTCATCAGTTAAAATAGGCATGGGCAAATTTCGGTCCTCTGGGTGTTTTGGATTTCAACTCCCACAATTCCTAACAGCCAGAAAAATGACCGGGATTTCTGCAAGTTGAAGTCCAAAACACCTGGAGGGCTGAAGTTTGCCCATGCCTGAGTTAGAAGATTAAAGCTTGCTGGGGTGTTTCTGTATGTGTGTATTTAAATACTCAGGCCACCTATTCAGATCAAAGGATTCTACAGAACTGTAGAACCATGCTGTTGGAACCATGGCTATCCAACATATCGGAGGGCTAGCAGTATAACTGAGGTAGTCACATTCCCTGATGTTATGTGCAGCCCCAGAAATATTATATTCTTGTTTTGATGAGTCCCTGAAAAGTTGAAAGTAGAGTGGGTTGTAATGCTAGCATGGTTTAGTTTTGAACTACAAATCTGGAGATTGTGTAAATTTCTACTCAGTCATAGAAATCTACTGGGGAATCATGGGCAATGCACACTCACACATTTCAAGAGGAAGGCAATGGTAAACCACACCTAATAAAGTTTGCTTTGAAAACTCCATGATAAGTCTTCTTTAAGGTTTCCATAAATCAGAACAACTCAAAGGTGCACAGCAAAAACAATGTGGGCTGGAATCAGAGCAGTGAAGACTCGGAGTACGAGGAGCAAGAGTGGTGTACTAGAAATTTCAGACTTGTGAAGAATTGTTCACAACAGCACTCTGGCTCTGCAATTTGTGAAAGGGGAGTGGGATGGAATGCACGGTCAGTGAGATCAATGAATTTAATGTACAGTGTTCCCTCACTTTTTGCGGATTCGCTGTTTTGCAGTTTTTCAATAAACTCTAAAAGACTATTATAAATCACAAATAATTACAATTTACAGCCTAAGGAAGAGAAGAAGGAGAAGCCAAAGGGAGAGAAAAGGAGCCCAAGCGGCAACGAGAGGAGAAGGAGGCGATTTATCAACACATGATTGGTTGATAAAGACGTAAAATAGTGTATAACTACTAAAATAATGTATAAATATTAAAATAAATATAGTGTCCCTACTTCGCGGATATTCACTTATTGCAGGTGGTCCTGGAACCTAACCCCCACAATAAATGAGGGAACACTATTACAAACCACTTGCACACTCAATTCCATATCTAGAAGTCAATAAAATTGGTAGCGGATTCATATTTCAAAAATACTGATGGCATAATTCTTTACATGGGCACCTATGGTCAGTACACTCACTTGGGAGTACAGGAAGGATTGAATGTAATACATAACTTAGTTTCCCCACTTCTCAGTTTTTCTCTGGTCCCCTTGCAAGGAAATAACCTAAACAGACCTGACAGTTGCAGAACACTGATTTAAGAGTCACCCTATATTTCAAAAGAAAAAAAAAAGATGAGGAGAAGGAAAAGGCAAAGAAAGAGTGTACTCTCAAATAAGAAACAAAAGACTATGTCATCAAGATTTGTAGATTTCTCTTGCCCTGTAGCCATAACTAATACTTTGCTACCACAATTCTGCAGAAGGTTTGTAAAATACCTAAGGGTTGCCTTATATTTGTCATTGACTTTGATAAGCTATAGGCAGTATGTGCACACTTTAAAAATTTTTTTTAAAAAAACCTCTGAAAAAATGGTGAAAATCAATTTAAATGATTTTGGCATCAATTAAAATAATAGAAAAAATAAAGAAGTCCCAACAGGAGTTGTTGAGGCAGATTTCATTCCTGATACCATTTTGTCTGATGGCAGTTGGAGTCATATTGTGTTATCATCTTGTAATTCACATTTTGCCACTAATAAAAAGCTAATTCTGCAAATTATCTTAAGAAGAAAAAGGACTATGTCATGATGGAAACTTAGGATTGCATGATAAATATCACTAAAGACAAATGTTGAACAAGTGACCACTGTATTTGGCCACTTGGTTAAAATTAGACTTTCTGCAATCTTTCAATCTGCCCATGGACCATTGCTCTGCAGTTTACATAGCCAGTGTCTGCTAACTCCTTTGAAAATTTGAACATCAGCAAAGATTTTAGTCCTGCAAAAACATTCCATGTTTAAAATCTCTGCCTAAAAAAACCCCTGCCAGTTAGTAAGTATGACATAGTTATTATTATACACTGACACAGTAAAATGGTGACCCATATAAAATGATAAAATCAGGCTTTCTTGGGTGGAATGTTTGAATCCATAGATGCAGAATACAGAGGGCTTACTGTAGCTTAGGTACTTGGTCTATCATCTTAAATTTTAGGCTAGAATCCATGAAAGGCACCGACTATCAGTGCTTTTAAGCATGAGTTATCCTATACATAATCATCATTGCCTAGAGAGATGGTTAAGAAAATCCTGGAATAAATCAATAAGGACCATTTCTGAGTTATTTCTCTCATGCTTGCTCTCATTATTTTGCCATGATCAGATTCCCTTAGGTTGGCCACAAGTCAGAAATGACTTGCAGGCAGAGCCATCCCGAGGTAATTTTTGGGAGTAGGCAACCGGAATTTTGGTGCCCCTCCCGAATTTTGCCCCCCCCCCAAAAAAAAATTGCTGATAAATAAGCCCAGCCACCTGTCCTGTGCACGCGCACAGGCCCCTCAACCATGCTTTTTGGGCGATGGGCCTGTGTGCATGCTCAGGCCTTCCAATCGACTGCGCAATCGATTGGAAGGCCTGCGCGCGCACACAGGCCCATCAACGGGCGGACGGTGGGTGAGGAGTCCTCGGACAGTGAGGGAGAGCAGGAGGGCGGCCTCGCAGACGGGTAGCTGGGCCTTCCACCGCCTCCACCACTGCCTCAACAGCACCCCCGCATGGTCTGCGCCACAGGAGACTGCCTAATTTGCCTCATTGTTGGACTACCTCTGCTTGCGGGCATACAACAAAAATAACAATGAAGCCTCTGAGAACAGATGACAACTGAGCAGATAGAAAATGAAACAGGTGAGGGTGCTTAAAACTGATATGCAGGAACTAAAATGCATATAATTAAATCATAGACCATGGATGTCAAAGTAATTTTCACTGAGGCCACACCATTCTTCTGGTTGACTTAGAATCATAGAATCATAGAATAGTAGAGTTGGAAGAGACCACATGGGCCATCTAGTCCAACCCCCTGCTAAGAAGCAGGAAATCGCATTCAAAGCACCCCCGACAGATGGCCATCCAGCCTCTGCTTAAAAGCCTCCAAGGAAGGAGCCTCCACCACGGCCCCGGGGAGAGAGTTCCACTGTCGAACAGCTCTCACAGTGAGGAAGTTCTTCCTGATGTTCAAGTGGAATCTCCTTTCCTGTAGTTTGAAGCCATTGTTCCGTGTCCTAGTCTGCAGGGCAGCAGAAAACAAGCTTGCTCCCTCTTCCCTATGACTTCCCTTCACGTATTTGTACATGGCTATCATGTCTCCTCTCAGCCTTCTCTTCTGCAGGCTAAACATGCCCAGCTCTTTAAGCCGCTCCTCATAGGGCTTGTTCCCCAGACCCTTAATCATTTTAGTCGCCCTCCTCTGGACGCTTTCCAGTTTGTCAACATCTCCCTTCAACTGTGGTGCCCAAAATTGGACACAGTATTCCAGGTGTGGTCTGACCAAGGCAGAATAGAGGGGGAGCATAACTTCCCTGGATCTAGACGCTATTCCCCTATTGATGCAGGCCAGAATCCCATTGGCTTTTTTAGAAGCCGCATCACATTGTTGGCTCATGTTTAACTTGTTGTCCACGAGGACTCCAAGGTCTTTTTCGCACACACTGCTGTCAAGCCAGGCGTCCCCCATTCTGTATCTTTGATTTCCATTTTTTCTGCCGAAGTGAAGTATCTTGCATTTGTCCCTGTTGAACTTCATTTTGTTAGTTTTGGCCCATCTCTCTAGTCTGTCAAGATCGTTTTGAATTCTGCTCCTGTCTTCTGGAGTGTTAGCTATCCCTCCCAGTTTTGTGTCGTCTGCAAACTTGATGATCGTGCCTTCTAACCCTTCGTCTAAGTCGTTAATAAAGATGTTGAACAGAACCGGGCCCAGGACGGAGCCCTGCGGCACTCCACTTGTCACTTCTTTCCATGATGAAGATGACGCATTGGTGAGCACTCTTTGGGTTCGTTCGCTTAGCCAATTACAGATCCACCTAACCGTAGTTTTGTCTAGCCCACATTTTACTAGTTTGTTTGCCAGAAGGTCGTGGGGGACTTTGTCGAAGGCCTTACTGAAATCCAGGTACGCTACATCCACAGCATTCCCTGTATCGACCCAACTCGTAACTCTATCGAAAAAAGAGATCAGATTAGTCTGGCATGACTTGTTTTTGGTAAATCCGTGTTGACTATTAGCAATGACCGCATTTGTTTCTAAGTGTTCGCAGACCACTTCCTTAATGATCTTTTCCAGAATTTTGCCTGGTATTGATGTGAGGCTGACCGGACGGTAATTGTTTGGGTCGTTCTTTTTTCTCTTCTTGAAGATAGGGACCACATTCGCCCTCCTCCAATCTGCTGGGACTTCTCCCGTTCTCCAAGAACTCTCGAAGATAATTGCCAGTGGTTCTGAAATAACTTCCGCTAGTTCCTTCAGTACTCTTGGGTGTAGCTGATCTGGCCCTGGGGACTTGAATTCGTTTAGAGAGGCCAGGTGTTCCTGGACAACGTGTCTCCCTATTTGGGGTTGGATTTCCCCCAATCCTTCGTCCATTCCGTGTTGCTGAGGTTGAAGATGGCTTTCTTTTTCTGAGAAGACCGAGGCAAAGAAGGTATTGAGCAGTTCTGCCTTTTCCCTGTCCCCTGTCGCCATCACCCCATCTTCTCCTTGCAATGGCCCTATCGCCTCCTTTTTCTTCCTTTTTCTACCAACGTAAGCAAAAAAGCCTTTTTTGTTGTTTTTTATGTCCCTGGCAAGCCTGAGCTCATTTTGCGCTTTAGCCTTGCGAACCTTTTCCCTACAGGTGTTGGCTATACGTTTGAATTCTTCTTTGGTGATTTCTCCCCTTTTCCACTTCTTGTGCATGTCACTTTTGAGCTTTAGCTCAGTTAGAAGTTCTTTGGACATCCATTCTGGCTTCTTTGCACTTGTCTTATTTTTCTTCTTTGTTGGCACTGTTTGCATTTGCGCCTTGAGTATTTCACTTTTGAAAAACTCCCATCCATCCTTAACTCCCTTGTTTTTTAATATCGGCGTCCATGGAATGCCGCTCAGTAATTCCTTCATTTTTTGGAAGTCAGCTCTCTTAAAGTCCAGAAAGCGTGTTTGACTTGTCTTAGTTTCAGCATTCCTTTGTATTGCAAACTGCAGGAGCACATGGTCACTTGCCCCTAAGGATCCAACCACTTCAACTGTATTGATCAGGTCTTCCACATTTGTTAAGATTAGATCAAGAGTTGCTGATCCCCTTGTTGCCTCTTCTACCTTCTGGACCATAAAATTATCTGCAAGGCAAGTGAGGAATTTGTTGGACTTTGTACTCTTGGCTGAGTTTGTTTTCCAGCAGATATCGGGATAATTGAAATCGCCCATGACTACTATATCTCTTCTTTGTGCCTGTTTGGTCAGCTGTTGACAGAAGGCTTCATCAAGTCCTTCATCCTGACTCGGAGGTCTGTAGTAGACACCCACGACAAGATCTTTTTGAGTCCCGGTTCCCTTGATTCTTATCCAGATGCTTTCAAGCTGGTTTCCCGGATTACAGTCTTGCATTTCTTCTGCAACGTAACTGTTTTTGACATATAAAGCTACTCCCACTCCTCTCCCCTTTGTTCTATTTCTGTGAAAGAGGTTATAGCCCTCAATGGTTAAATTCCAGTGATGGGAGTCATCCCACCAGGTTTCAGTGATGCCTATGACATCGTATGTGTGGTGCTGTGCTAGGAGTTGGATTTCGTCTTGCTTATTTCCCATGCTCTGAGCATTAGTGTAAAGACATGTAAGCCCCTGTGACCTCCTCTCGAACTGTTTATTTGGGATTATTGTGCTCTCTGTACTTGGTCCTTGCTGTGTTTGTGCAGCCCTCCGTTTAGCCTTTCGGCGGTTCCCTGTGGTCGTGGGTAATATATTGTTCGCCAGGCTGTTGTTCCCCTCCCCCAGTGGATCTAGTTTAAAGTGCGCCTGATGAGGTTTGTGAGTCTGTGTGCAAAAAGATGTTTTCCTACTTGTGTGAGATGCACCCCATCGCTTGCCAGTAGTCCATCCTCTTGGAAGAGTAGACCATGGTCAAGGAAGCCAAAATGCTCCTCTTGACACCATTTTCTGAGCCAGTTATTGACCTGTACTATTTTTCCGGCCCTTGTAGAGCCGTGTCCTACAACAGGGAGGAGGGATGAAAAGATCACATGTACATTATACAGTTTTAGCTTTGTTCCCAGAGCTCGAAAATCATTTGTGATCTTTTGAAAAGTATGCCTAGCGGTGTCATTGGTACCTACATGTATCAACATAAGGTGGGGAGGGTGATGGGGCTTTAGGAGCCTGCTGAGCCTCTGAGTGATATGGTGTATTTTTGCCCCCGGGAGGCAGCATGTTTCTCGAGCCATCCCATCCAGTCTGGAAATGATGGCTTCCGTTCCTCTAAGGAGGGAGTCACCTACTACCAAGACCTGTTTCCTTTGAGGATTGACAGGGTCCCTTTTGTGCAAGACAGTGTGTATGTCCCCTGAAGAGTGTTCCTGTTGAAGTGAATCATGTAGGTGTAAAGTGTTGTCCTCCTCCTCAACATCCCCAGTGCATTCATCAATGA
Organism: Anolis carolinensis; assembly: GCF_035594765.1. Lineage (NCBI taxonomy): Eukaryota > Metazoa > Chordata > Lepidosauria > Squamata > Anolidae > Anolis > Anolis carolinensis. The sequence goes on along the minus strand of NC_085842.1, from coordinate 255,471,035 downwards.
CAATCCATTGAGATACATCCGAGAGCCCATTACTCTCCCAAGGATGTTCCTGTTGCTCCTGGTCTATGATTGGGGATGGAGCATTTGCATGATTACATAAGTGTGACTGTGGTGATGCACTGTCCCTGTCAGGGCTATCCCCTGCGCATTGATCCAGGGTGGTCCACTGAGTGGTATCTAAGAAACTGTGGTCCTCCACAAGATGTGTTTCCTGATTGTATGTTAATGATGTAAGAATTTCAAATCTGTTGTGTAAATGCAGCTGAGCAGAGGAGTTCTGCGGAGGCTGCCTGGTCCTGCGTCTCCTTCTATGGGTGACCTCCTTCCAAGCCTGAGGGTTGTCTACCTTTGAGTTGATCTCCCCATAAGGTTCCTGATCATGGTCTTGGTGGTGTTGGTGTGATGCAGGCTGCTGATCTACAGCAGCGTGTTGTGCAGTGTCCAAGAAGAGCTCGAGTGCCTGAATGTCCTTAAGGGTCTTAATACGGTGCTCGAGCTGTTGGATCCTCTGCTCCATCAGAGTCATCTGTTTGCATTTGGAGCAGATGTCTAGTTTTTGTGTGAAAAAGCGGAACATGCCACAGCTGGTGCATGTGATGGGAATGTTTTGCTTTTGTTGCATCTCTTGGTGAGCGTGGTGGCCAAGTGGGATCTTTGTACAGTTAAGTAATATGCACGCACTTTATGTGCAAACTGCAACAAACCACCTCTTTGTGTATTTGTTTATGTTGCTTTGTTTCCTGTATGTACTGCAAAGGATAGTTAGTAAAGGTGCCTTTTTCGTGCGCGCCGTCAGGTGCGCGCGACACTGGCAAATAAAGCTTCAAGGGGTTGTTTGTAGTTGTAAAAGTTCTATGCTCTAGCATAGAAAGCCACATAAAATGATGTGATGGGCCAGATTTGGCCCACAGGCCTTTCATTTGACACGTGTGTCCTAGAGTGATGGAGAGAACAAGAGGGGAAGGTAGTTGTAGGGAATTTCCAAATCCCCCTGTCAATTCAGAAAAATATAAGTTAACCTTTTGTGTTCAAGTTTTCAGATATTCAACCTGAATCTTTTCAACAGAATCTGTGGAGAAATATGTTCACTTAGATTGTTAGACCATGATGCCACCTGGTAAAAGAGAAAAGGGAAGGCTGACATCCTTTATTTTGGAAGAAGTCTTCAAGTGGACTCAAGAACATTTCATTTTTTTAAAACATTATGTGAGGCTTACCTGAAACATGTTAAACTAAAATTCCTCTCTGTAGTGCAGGATCCAGTCTCTATTCTTTCCATGTTATTTCTGCTCTGGTATCAATTTTTCTGTTAAAGAAGCAATTTCCTAGAATACATGTAATTTGTTACCTGCTCTATACCTGTATTTCAGGCTCAGTTGATTTGGAAAGGAGGGGACAGAGCAAAAGAATTAAAGTCATTTCCATTTTCTCTTCTCAAAAAGATGTGTTCCAAATGAATCTATTTTACAACATGTGAGTCAAATATGTTTCTTTAAGCCTTACTTTATGATGATTTTTCTGGAAATGCTTTTAATTGTCCTCAAGGTCAAAGGCAAGTTCTAAAATGGGTGTTTGCTTTATCTGTAGAAATCTTAATATACTTGATAGACCTGCTTCTTCTAGTGCAAAGGTAAGAAAATACAAATGAGCAAGTTATTACAGAGGAAAAGTCACATATATACATTATATAGAAATAACTATCTTATTGTCTAGATCAAGGGTCCTCAAACTTTTAAAGCAGAGGGCCGGTCTACAATCCTTCAGACTGTTGAGGGGCCGAATTATCATTTGAAAAAGAAAAAAACAAACAAATTCCTATGCACACTGCATATGTCTTATTTGTAGTGCAATACAACAATAACAATTAAAGAACAATACAATATTTAAAAATGAATTTTTTTAAACCAAAATAAACCTATCAGGATGAGGCAATGGAAAGTGTGGGCCTGCTATTGGCCAATGAGATAGTCAAGTTAATTAGGATTGTTGTTGTTGTGTGCCTTCAAGTCATTTCTGACTTTGGGCGAGCCTAAGTCTAAAAGTAATTATTTATTTACTACCTTTATTTACTACCTTTATATCCCACCCTTCTCACCCTGAAGGGGACTCAGAGCAGCTGTATATACATACAATATATTATATTATTAGCATAGCACAATATTAGCATTATATATTACTATATTGAACTATACCACTATACTGTAATATTATATGTAATATATAACATATAATTAATACTAGCTGTGCCCGGCCATGCGTTGTTGTGCCATTGTCTGGTGGTGTTGGTGAGAAATTGTTGAGGTAGTGGTGGTATTGAATGTCTTTTGTATGGTTGTCTTTATGTTTAGTATGCATTTGGTTGTTTGTGTACTGTGAAAGTGGTGAGGATAGAGGACACTGTTTATGTTGGATTAGTGAGACTCTACTGTATATTTGTAATCTTATATTATCTACCTAGAACTGCCCCTTCTACACAGCTGTATAAAATGCACACTGAAGTGAATTATCTGGCAGTGTGGACTCAAGATAATCCAGTTCAAAGCAGATAATATAAGATTCTAAATGGGTAATATAGCTATGTGGAAGGGCCTTGAGTCTACACTGCCATATAATCCAGTTAAAATCAGATAATCTGTATTTTATAGGCCTGAGGCCTAACTGTGCCTGTCCCCTGGACTGAGTAGGTTGCTAGGAGACCAAGTGGGCGGAGCTTAGCCCTCTAACTGGCAGCAATTGGATAAAAACAATTATTCCTTTCCCTCTAATTAGGACTTTATTTTTCTTTTCTTTTTGTTATATCAACCTAGAGCCGTGGATGATGGGTTGTGTTGTTATATTTCAAGGTTGGGGGGCCTGTAGTTTTGTTGTTTTGTCCGCTGCCCTGATGCCATCACTCTTTTATATATATAGATTATTATATGGTATTACTAGTATTATATTGTATAACATTATAATATTATTTATCAATATTATATGTAATATAATATAATATAATAATAATAATAATAATATATTATAATATTATTATTATATTGTATGTAATATTTCCCCCCCCCCCCCCCCAAGGTCTAACTGCCATTCTGGACCAGAATGAAGAAGACGGGGCCAGGAAGACTTCTTTCCACCATGTCTCCTGTATCAATTTAATGATATAATAATATATAATAATATTATACTATACTTATATTATAATATATTGTATATACATGTAATATTAATAATAATATTAATAGTAATAATTATAATTCACTATTATAATTGTATATTTATATTACATGCAATATTACTAATAATATTGCAATATTAGTCGTATAATATAATATATTGTATGTATATATTCTTGTAAACCACCCTGAGTCCCCTTCGGGGTGAGAAGGGTGGGATATAAATGTCGCAAATAAATAAATAAAAATTTTATATACAATATACTAGCTTTGCCCGGCCACGTGTTGCTGTGGCTTTTTGTAATCTTTTGTTCGCCAGGTGGAATAGCACTGAATAGCCTTGCAGGCTGAAAGCCTGGCCGTTTTCTTTATATGGGAATCCTTGTTTGGTGAGCTGGAATACAATGAGTAGTCTTGTTGCAGCAAGTATGAATGCTGTTATTAGTCACCTTGATTAGATTTTAATGCCTTGTAATCTGAAAGGAGGTCTGCTTCCTGAGTGGGGTAATCCTTTGTTGGGAGGTATTAGCTGGCCCTGATTGTTTCCTGCCTTGTAGCTTCAGGCCCTGGCTGATTCCTGCCTGGTGGAATCCTTTGTTGGGAGGTATTAGCTGGCCCTGATTGTTTCCTGCCTTGTAGCTTCAAGCCCTGGCTGATTCCTGCCTGGTGGAATCCTTTGTTGGGAAGCATTAGCTGACCCTGATTGTTTCCTGCCTTGTAGCTTCAAGCCCTGGCTGATTCCTGCCTGGGGGAATCCTTTGTTGGGAGGTATTAGCTGGTCCTGATTGTTTCCTGCCTTGTAGCTTCAAACCATGGCTGATTCCTGCCTGGTGGAATCCTTTGTTGGGAGGTATTAGCTGGCCCTGATTGTTTCCTGCCTTGTAGCTTCAAGCCCTGGCTGATTCCTGCCTGGTGGAATCCTTTGTTGGGAGGTATTAGCTGGCCCTGATTGTTTCCTGCCTTGTAGCTTCAAACCCTGGCTGATTCCTGCCTGGTGGAATCCTTTGTTGGGAGGTATTAGCTGACCCTGATTGTTTCCTGCCTTGTAGGTTTGAAGCCTGGGTGATTCCTGGCTGGGCTAATGCTGTGTTGGGAAGTGTGAGCGAGGCGGTGTGTGTCCTTTTTGCCCCCTCCCATCAAAAGGGCCAGGAGGCCCACAGTTTGGGTGGGCAGTTTGGTCTCCATCCGACCCCCCCTCTCCCCAGGGTGGTGAGGGGCAGCGCAGGAAGAGGGGTGCGAACTGCCGCCCTTTTCAGCACTGTGTTTTCTGAGGCCTCAGGCGGCCACCTGGCTCTTTTTCACTCCCCCCCCCCGGGTCACTTGGGAGGCCACTTGGGTTTGTGGAGTAGTGTGGCGATTGCGGGAATAGCGACTCACCGGTGTGCCTGTGGGCTCTTAATCTCCGGGTGGTGTGGGGCGTGCTCCTTCTCGGGGTTTGGAGGACGGGTGATGGCGGCGGTGAGGGAAGAAGTGACCGAGGAGCCCCGCGGCCGCCCCCCCCTCGCATCCAGAGGGCCGGGAGGCCCAGAGTTTGACTATCCAGTTTGGTCTCCAGTCGGCTTCCCCCTCCCCCAGGGTGGTGAGGGGTGAGCCAGGAGAGGCAACTGGGAGGCTTGAGTCCATGTTGGGCTGGCACAGCGCCCTGCAGGCCTGTTGCCGCCGGCAGTGCGAGGGCTACCCCGGCGTCGAGGTCCAGGACCTCACCACCGGCTCGACTTGCTGTGAGTAGACCTGCCCCTTTAGGCCTAAATGGAATTCCCAGGCTCGCCTAGGCAGAGCGGCCAGCCGTGGGGGCTGCCTTTTTCCTACTCCTGGCACGTGGTGGCTCGGGGCTGTTCAGCAAGATGGCAGCAGCAGCATCGGGGGCAGGTGCGGCCGTTGAGAGGTGGGGTGGGGGTTGTTCTGTCCGCGCGCAGGTTCGCTTTTGGCGCAGGCGCAGATGGTTTGTTGCCTTTTTTGGGGTTTTTTAACCCTTTTTTAGGTTCCTGATGTGTTTTTTTGTTGTATGAACCTGGAGGCAAGGCTTTTCCGTCGTGTTGTCAAGTTTGGTGGTTCTGGGGCGTATAGTTGTGTTGTTATAGTCACGGTGCCCACTACTTTATCCTTTTATATATATAGATTATATTAATAAAACTGATATAAAAATATTATATTATAAAAATGAGGGCAGGGGCCAGGTAAATGACCTTGGAGGGCCGCATCCGGCCCCCGGGCCTTAGTTTGGGGACCCCTAGTCTAGATAGGCATATTTTTTGTTTGAAACTTTGAATATGAGAAGCAGCACCACAGGCACTATTTATTTAAATTTCCTGAAAATTTACTACAACCACAGAACAGTTTCTGACTGCAAAGAAATATAACCTCTGAACAAGTTTATCTAAGTTGCTTTCATATTCATTGGGGCTTTGGCTTGCCCTGGTCTCTGAGCATTAGGGGGTATGCAATACGCCCCCCCCCCCAATACATTTTTTTTGTTCCAGTTTCAGTTGCTCTGCTCCTTCCAACATCATTTGGTTTTCTGGGAAATTTCCAAAATCAGGAGGGGGGTGCAATTTTCATTCTGGTAAGATTTGGCCTATTGGTGCCAATGTGGAAACTTTCGAGGCTTGTTTCTCCATTATTTTTAGGCCTATCAGGATGAAACTTGCCTCAGATGTAGGCAACAATTACAACTGCAAGACTGCTGACTTTCAGAAGGTTTCACCAATCCACTGATTTGAGAGAAAATTTTAATTTTTTTACCATAACATTTTTAAAAAAAACACACACAAGGGAGTTCTGAGAACTGAAGTGCTGCACAAAGTGCTACTAGGAAAGCAAGTTCCCGGTAGGGCCCTATCTGGAAGAGAGGCCTAGGGAGATATTTCATATCTTTTTTGTATCATTTTTTGTTGTTGTAGATGAAGAAAAAACATGTAATCTTCAAAATTCAACAATTGAGATAAACATATTATTTCCCCAGTCCCACCACCTCCCCATTCCCACCCGTGAACTACGACCCATGACTTACTACACCACGCTATATGGAACTATTATATAACTATATCCTTATCATTACATTCACAAATTCCTCATGCAGCTATTTCAAAATCTATTTTTGTCTTCTTTTTTAAATACTCAAAGGCAAGTGTCAAAGGTCAGACACCAACTGAGAGCAAAATATAGTTTATTAAAGTAATTAAGCAGTCAAAACAGAAAAAACACCAAAAACACGAACTGGCATATAATCCGGATTATCCAGAGATATAATCCGGATTTAAACTAAAATACTTGAACTCAGCCCAAAAGCACAAAATGGGCTTAAAATGGCAAAACAAACAAAGGTAAATAGTTACAGAGCCCCTAAAATTTTCCCAAAACCCAGAAGTACAGCAGCGATTCCAAACCAAAAGCAAAAACCCAAACTGGGCTAAAGCTCTTCGCCGCAAGCGGTACAAACAAACAAAACTGGAAGATGCTGAAGAATTAGCGGCAAACCGCTGCAGAGTCAAAAGCCAGGGCAGGAGTTAAAGGAGCATAGCGTTGTAACGTAGTCAAGCCGGTCTGAGGTCAGGACAAGGAAACAGCGTCAGGATCGAAAATGAAGCCAGCAGTCAGCAACAGTAGACAGCCACGGAGATGAGAACGATACCAAGCCGAGTTTGGGAGCGAAGAGATATGTCAAGTCGAGTTCCAGTCCAAGGTCCAAAGGATGAAGTCGTCACAAGAAGGTCCACGTCAAGGGATGGCTCAAAAAGCCAAGACAACGAAGGCGAACAGCAGCTAATGCAAAATAGTAATAACAGTGCAGTCCAGGAAAACCCACACAATTCCAGCCCTCCGTTGTAGAATAACCTGGATCAAACTTACATCGGTTACAAAGTCTCAAGCCAGTCTTCAGAATCACATACAGGAAACCCAATGGCGCCCAGCGACACCTTGCCACACACAAAGAATACGGGCCAAAAATGCCCAATTTCTTTAGGTTTCCTTGGGCGTCCAAACTTCCAACGCCCTAGGATCAGGTGTCCCAAGTTCCTCATCAGTATCTGAGCTCCAAACAGCCAACGCCCTAGGATCAGGAGTCCCAAACTCCTCATCAGAATCAAGATCACCCTGCCCACACCCAACTCTGTCCACACCTGTGGAACTATCCTCATTCCTCCAGGCAGACTATGTGGGATCTGCTTCTGAAGATACCCAAGCCTCTCCAGCGTCCACAGCATCCATGGACCCAGATTCTTCCCCAAGATCCTCCGGAGCCCGTGCCCAATCTATGCCAACTTCCTCCGCCACCACCGGTTCCTCAGCATCCATTTCCATCTCAAGATCCCCTCCCAAATCCCCACATAAATCTTCCTTGGAAGACTCCCCATCAATCTCCCTGATTCTCTTCCTGTGTAAATCTTCCAGTGAGCCCTCCTCGCGAGGGTTCTTCCTTCCTCTCCTGATCCCACCATTATCACTCACAGCCTCAGAAGACTCATTCACAACAGCAAGTGCCCATTTTCCAACAAACTCTTCATTGTTTCTTCACTTTAAGTCACTGGAGAGTTTGGACATTTGAATATACTCAACTATTTTTTTCTCCAATCCTTAATGAGTAGTTCTTTTCCCCCTTCCAACACTTTGATGTTGTAATTCTCACATCCACAAAACTATATTGGCTAATTTCAACATCATTTTTACTAATTTTCTCTTGAAACAAGCCGAATAGACATCTTTCTGATCTTTTAAGAAATCATTTTATTAGTTTCTTATGTCACCTTTTTCCAAAAGTTTTTAAATTTCTTACACATCCACCAAACATGGAAGTAGGTGCCTTTCTGCACTTTACATCTCCAGCATTCCCCCATTGGCTTTTTATCAAATTTGACCATTAATTCAGGCATTTTGTAACTTCTATAGAACATTTTATACATGTTTTCTCTAATGGTCCCTGCTATTGCAAATTTAAATCCTTTATTCCATAGGTATTCTCAATTATCCCCATCTATATTTTTCCCTAACTCTCTAGCCCAGGAGAAAATTACTGTTTTTATTTGGTTATCTTCCAGGTTATACTCTAGAATATATTTGTCTATTCTGGAAATCAATCCTTTATTTTCATTCTTCAAAATATTCTCCAACTCCATTTTCCTTTTGGGGAACCTAATTTTAAAATCTTTCCTAAATATATCCTGTAGTTGATGATACCTAAATCAGTCATTTATCTTTAGCTCTTCTCTCCCTTTTAATTTCCATTGTCCCTTTTCTTCCAGTAGATATTCCCTAAACATTTTCCAGTTTATTGATATTGTTTCTTGAGAGATTTTTAATAAAAACTTCATTTTCTCTTTATTTTAAAGCCTGCCACATTTCCATAATTATTAATTCCATCTAATTTTATTATTTGTTTATTACAATACTTATATCCCGCCCTTCTCACCCATAGGGGATTCAGGGCGGCTTACAATAAAACACAATATAAAAATATTACAGACAATTCAATCAATTAAAATTAACTACATTAAACATTAATAAAAATATACATATAAACAACACACCTGGCACATTTTGAGTCTGATAACTGGACTGTCATTGAATTCTAGGATGATAATAATTGATGCTGCTGTTATTGAACAACAACAACAATTCTTTATTGATTAGTCACAAACATGTTTTGTATCTTTACATGGTTTTATTGTTTGTATGCGTAAGTGTGTACGTATTGTATGTTTTACATGTTTTGATATGATCAAAAGTGACTAATCAATAAAAAATTGTTGTTGTTATTGTAATTTGGTATACTCTTTATAGGATCTTCTATAATGACCACCATAACATCCCCATATGCCTTGACTTTGAATTCTTGCCCTTTAATTTTCACTCCTTTGATATGTCTGTCTTCCCTAATCTTAATATTTAGTACTTCTAACATTCATATAAACAAGAGGGGAGACAGTGGGCACCCTTGCCTTGTTCTTTTTTTGTATTTCTATCCAATTTGACAGTTGACCATTTATCCTTAGTTTTGCTTTTTGGTTAGAATAAATTGTGCCCGCCACATTTCTAAGTACAGTAGAGTATCACTTATCCAACATAAACGGGCCGGCAGAACGTTGGATAAGTGAATATATTGGATAATAAGGAGAGATTAAGGAGAAGCCTATTAAACATCAAATTAGGTTATGATTTTACAAATTAAGCACCAAAGCATCATGTTATACAACAAATTTGACAGAAAAAGTAGTTCATTACACATTAATGCTATGTAGTAATTACTGTATTTACGAATTTAGCACCAAAATATCATGATGCATTGAAAACATTGACTACAAAAATGCGTTGGATAATCCAGAATGTTGGATAAGCGAGTGTTGGATAAGTGAGACTCTACTGTAGTTGGCCCACCCCATATTGAATCAGTACTTTATCCATAAAATACCAAAGAAAATTGTCAAATGTTTTCTCAGCATCAAGAAATAACACTGTGAGCTCTCTGTTGGGGTCTTCTTTGGCTACTTCTATTATATTTAGTAACATTTTTACATTCTGATTTAACTTTCTACCTGGGAGGAAGCCTTTCCCACCCTTCTCTCTCTTTCTCTTTTTCCAGTCTTATTTGCCTTAAGTGGATGCTCTGCTTGTGGGGGGGGGGGGGGGTCAGAAATGGATGGAGGAGGCTGCTGGGGAAAAATAGAAGAGTGGAAGCACCAGGTTCCCACTCTTTCCTGATTTGCAAGACTGCTCACATGCCACAAACCTTTGCCTCAGGTAGAATGCTGCTCAGCCCCAGTACCCCCAATTAGCCAAAAGAGCTGGCTGCTCATGATCCATTCTGGTCAAAGCCTCAGATGAGTCCTGCCCGGTCTGTTTTTGGCAATCTAGCTGACAGATTGCCTAATTTTCCTGATTCCCAAATTGCCAAATGGAATTCTGCACACCCTTACTGAGTATTGCTTCTACTAACTTATGTCCCCAACTGAATGTATTCCTTTCAAAATGGAAACATTTTATGATTAGCTAGCACTGATGCCTTTTGGATTCCAATTTAAAGGGAGAGCATACAACACAAATTAAGAAACTATTTTAAGGTCCAACTCAAGGGTTATACATAGTTGCTATACAAACATCCAAAGCTTAAAGAGGTCTACTCTTCTTAGACAAAATTTGGATGAGAACAGGAGAGAAAGTTATTTTTAAATAAAAAAGAGGACCAATGAAGAAATATTTAACAATCATTGGACAAAATCATGGTTAAAGGGTGTCCAGATATTTACAACTGGAAAACATTGCAAATAACTTCAGTTAGTTGATCTGATGTGATCAGTGTTGCGACAAAAGTGTGGCATTGTACACACAATCACATAATTAAGAAGTTGACTTGCTTTTTGGCTATTTATATTTTGGCACGCATACCTAGATTTGCAATAATTTAGAAGTCAAGATTGCTAATACATCTTTAGTGTTGTTGGATTTTGTGATATCACATATTTATATAAAAATTTATTTTGAAACAACAGTCCAAAAAGAGGGATCCAAAGAATGTGCTAGATGTTTATATGATGTTTCATTCAGCAAACATGTGTCACGTGCATATTATGCTAGTGTTTTGAAGCTCCCATTATATATTATTACATATGTCTGAAAGTTCAGCCTCTAGTACGATTCAAGATATGGAGAAGCTTTACATCAGGGCGAAGTGTGCTGTTGTCCAGATTTATAACATTGCAGTTCCCAGCAGCCCTAGCCAGGAGTTTGCTGTCCAGCAACATTTGGCAGGTCACACAGTAACAACAACAACAACAACAAGAACAACAACTTTATTTATAACTTGCCCTATCTCTCCGAGGGGACTCAGGGCGGTTTCTACCCCTTGCTTGCATAACCTTTTTAAATACTAGTGCACTTGTCTTGCAGGTAAGGTATAGCGTTGCCCCTGGATGCAGATTACTAGAACCCTAGCTATGAACCCTTTGTAATAGGAAGAAAATATTAACTACAGCCTAGTTCAGACAAATGCATGTGTGGTAGAAGATGCACACATTTCTTTTTACACAGTCTGTGTTGTCAGGAGCATTGAAATAGCTCTCCATTTAATGGAGTGCTGACTCTGTACACAAGTGTATTTCACTCCTACTGTTTAGATTTGCAGAGACTAAGCCTGACTGTATGAACAAGGCTTGTGGATGTATTTTACTGATGGAAAGAACAATAAAAGCCCAAGTTCTCACACAAACTAAGCAATGAGAATGAATAAACTGTTAAAAATCCTGTCTTAAAAACATTTCAGAAAACATTCTGCCCACATTATGTTACAGCAGCTCTGTTTTGTTATTCTAATATCAATGTGAAGAAGAATATATGTTGACAGTAGGCTTCTGTGATCCTTTCTCTTTTTGCTACTGAGCCCTCTTCTGTGGAGTTTAATTATAATCTGTCACTGGAATTTGTCACAGCTGTCTTCACTCCTGATCCAGAAATCAAATGAAGGGTTTGTTTCAAAGCTGGGGAAAAGTGTTTCTTCATTGTGGCCCATCCTTGATTCTTAATGCTTTTCCATAATATTTTTAGAACAGAAAACAATGAGCAATATTGTATGAAAGAAAGAAAAATACATCCCTCTGCATCTACTTTGTATGCTTATCACTCATTCAAGGCATAATTTTGTGTAATATACAATGAACATTGAACAAGAGTAGGATTATCCTATTCACCATTCATGTGAGGTTTAAGATGTTGCTTGGACTAAAAATCAAAGCAAAATGGAATTAAGTGGAATTCCTTAATTTGAAATATTATAACCAAATTGGCTAGAAATCCTATGAAATCTATGAGGTTTTTTAATGCAAGGGTGATTGCAGTATGGCTCTTCTGCATTTGTATTGGTCATAAGAATTGGGCTATGGGCAACTTAATCTATTTTAATGATTTTTTCCGAGAAGAAAACAGAAATAATATATTTTGGGTGGGTGCCAAGGAAAGGTATAACAGTAAGAAATCTTTCATTGCCATATTGCCATAGAAGATTGCCTGAAACTTTTACCTTAATATCTTCTAAGTTTTTCACTTAGATCTCAGCTTTGCAATCCCATCTGTATAGGTGGAAGCATTGCTCACTGTGGAAGATTAGGAAACTTGCAATAACATATTTATCTAAAAATAAGACCCTTTCAGTTCAGCTGAATCACTTTCAATGAAATGTATTTAGTTAGCACTGCAGTCTGGGATATCTCCAAAGATTTGGATGGTTGCTTCAAATCAGTATGTGAAATTGAGCTATTCTGCCTCCTTGGCCTCCTCGCACCTCTTGATTTCCTAAACCTTCTGCTTCTACAGCCCAGATTTTGGATGTTATACAAAACATCAAGCCAATTTGTTACAAGGGTTTTTTTTTTTAATTTATTGTTGTTTTGTCATTTTATCCCATTCCCACCCTCCCCTCCTTGTACATACACTTTATACAACAAACTACAGAAGTTACATTTGAAATATCAATCTCAATCTTAATTTTTCCACTCCACATCTTAGTACATTCTCTAAATAGTTCTTAACTGGTTCCCACATCCCCTTGATTATTGCAATATTTTCAATTTTATCTATATTATTCCATTTGCAATTTGTGATTTCTACATTTAACATATCAACTATATACTTATACCAACGAATTGGTATAAATTGGTATAAATTTGTTACAAGGGTCACTCCTTACTGGATTCTATTAAACATAGACTCATTCATATCTGTGCTATATTTATGTGATCCATTATGACCAAGGTTACATGTATACTGTAGAATTAATGCAGCTTGACGGTACTTTAACTGCCATGGATCCCTGCTATAGAATCTTGGGAGTAGTAGTTTGGTGAGGAACAAGCATTCTTTGGCAGAGAAGGCTAAATACACTGTAAAGCTATAACTCACACAATTCCATAGCATTGAGCCATGGCAATTAAAGGGGTGTCAAACTGTATTAACTGTACGTTATAGATTCTCCCTTAGTTCTATTAAACTTAAGAAAGGGAAGGAGAATTCATGGTCCTCCAAATGTTGCTGGCCATATGTTCTGTTGCTAACTGTAAATGACTAAACTGGGTCAAAAAGTTGGATAAAAATAAGTGGTTGGATAACTCTGTTTAACTCAGGAGGCCATCTCTCTACCCCCACTCCCCGGGAAAGCATGGGATTGGGTTGGGTTGGGTTGGGTTGGGAACTAAATCTTGGGAGGAACCCAGTTCCTCCCCAGATTTAGTTATGTCTGGAAGGGCCCAAGCTCTCCAGCCAGAGAGCATTGAATTAAATACTTTGTAACTCTGCTATTGTTGTCGTGACTGAGGAAGCTCAGTGAACATATCAATTCCTTAAACTTCCAAGGTCTTTATCATGCTTTCAGCTTTCATGGTTTCTAGTGCTCAGGAAAGATGGATAATATGTTTCCCAGTTTAGCACTTTGACATATTAAATAATATAAATTAGTCAAATGCTATAGAGTTCATCTACTGTTAGTCTCATGTCTCTTTCTTTTATATCAAGGATCATAGCTACATGTACAGTTTAGTTGGAATATCTTTCTCCTGTCCATTAATCTGTTAAGGAACAGATTCTTTCAAGCTGATTTACCACCCAAAATAAGGAAGAAATTAGTTTGGTTTGAATTTCAAAATGGACTTATAGAATTTCACAGTGACAAATGAATATGCAAAGCAGAACTTGGCTAGCTTTTAGAAATTACACTTCTCTGATTTTTTAGATTGAATTTCACTTTTAAACACACACACACACATATATTGGGGAAAACAAACACATAAGTGTTATAACATTATTTTCATGTAAGGGAAATGCTATTCAAAATTATTTTAAAATTGATATATTGGGAGGAAGCATTCTTTTCTGTGGAGAAGATACAGTTTTCTGATCTCTATTGTGCTTAACAAGAAAGGGTTAATAACTGAATATTTGCATCTGTGTGCTGTGACTCATTTATATGATCTCTATGCCAGAATATCTAAACAGGTGGTAAAGGAATACTTAGCTACTCTAAATTAATTTAAATCTCCAAGCCTGGAAGGAATACATATAAGAGTGCAACTTGCAGATGCAATCTCAGAACCACTGTGAATAATCATTGAGTATTCTAGGAGAACAGGAAAGTTCTCAGCAGATTGGAGGAGGGCAAATGATGTACCTTCAACAACAACAAAAAACGGACCCAAGAAACTTTTGACCTGGCAATTCAATGAAAATTTCTTAGTTTAACCTAGGCCTGCACAACCTGGGGACCTCCAGGTGTTTTGGACTTCAGCTCCCAAAAGCCCTAGCCAGCTTGTCTAATGATCAGGAATTCTGGGAGCTGAAATCCAAAACACCCAGAGGTTATGCAGGCTTGGATTAAACTGTTATTCTGTGCATAATTAGAAAGGAATATTGTGAATACTAACAGTCAGCAGCATAAGTCTCTCAAAACTAAGTCATGATGAGCTAATGTTATCACTCTTTTGCCATAGAGTCGCAAGCTTGGTAGATGAAGGAATGCTGATGATGCAATATATCTTATTTCAGTAAGACAGTTTGCCAAATCTTCCTGTAGTATGCTTGCAGACAAACCGGTGAACTATGTGCTAGACCAGTGGTTTCCAACCTTTGGCCCTCCAGACGTTTTGGACTTCAGCTCTCATAATTCCTTACTGCTGGTAAACTGACTGTGACTTCTGGGAGCTGAAATCCAAAACAACTGGGGCACCAAAAGTTGGAAACAATTGTGCTAGACCAGTGGGTCTCAACCTTTGGGTTCCCTACAACTCCCAGAAATCCCAACCAGTTTACCAGCTGTTAGGATTTCTGGGAGTTGAAGGCCAAAACATCTGGAGACCCACAGGTTGAGAACCATTGTCCTAGACAGTGCTACTGTTTTGATCAAAGTGTGTAGTAGAGACACTATATGCTGCTTTGGTGAGACATCAACTGTAAAACTATATCATTACAGTTTAAGGAGATTTAGAAGTTAGAGTATGTCAAAAGGAGGGTAAGAGAGATGAAGACATGCCTGCAAACCAAGTGCTATGAAGAACAATGTCAGGATCTGATTCCCCCCCTCCCATGAAATAAAGAGCCAGCACCAAATCCTGGGGGCAATTAAAATTATCATGGTTACTTGCCTTGGCCATTTAATGGAAGTTTTTCCTGGGGGCGTTCCCTTCCAAACCACGTAATTTTTCAATAGTGAAAAACCCTTGTCCTAGACCCAAGGGGAGTCCCCTTCCCAGCATCCTGAGCCCCAGAGCAGCTGTTCCAGAGGCAACCCCTTCACGCACAAAGTAATATGATATCTGAAGTAGGCTTGCTCAAATAATTCGATTTCCCCGTTACCCGTTATTCATTCGTTATTTTCGTTAGTTTTGAAGCAATATACGGCCTTGATTGTCCACACGTCTGGATATCGCAGTTTCGAATCGCGAGAGGCCGTTTTTTGTTATGTCGTCGTTTTTTTCGTTAGGAAAAAAAGCTTTTGCAAATCACCCAAACTCCCACCATTCAGGCCCTTTCCTTTTGCCCCTCAGCAAAAGGGGCGTCACGGGCTCAGCCAATGGGAGGGGGCGAGGGGGAAGGAGGCCGAGGAGGAGGAGGAGGAAGACGGAGGGGGGAAATGGCCGCCGCCACCTCGCCTCAGCTCAGACCTGGTGTCTCTCTGTGAGGCGGGAAGGCGGTGGATGGAGCCGGGAATGGAGAGACCGAGAGAGACAGAGAGGGGCCCGGCGGTGAGGAGGAAGAGGCCCGGGATGCGAGGGGATGTGGGCCAAGCCCGTCCTCGGCTGCTCCCGGGGAGGGAGGGAGGACTACGACTCCCAGGGGCCCAGATTCGCACCCTCCCTCCCCCCAATACAGGTCTCCATATGACGCTACATGAACTTGAATGGATACTGTGGTTGTGTTGTCGAAAGCTTTCATGGCCGGGATCACACTGTTGTGGTATGTATTCCGGGCTCTATGGCCATGTGCCAGAAGCATTCTCTCCTGACGTTTCACCCACATCTGTGGCAGACATACTCAGAGGTTTTGACATCTGTGCGAAGCTAGGCAAGTGGGGTTTATATATCTGTGGAAGGTCCAGGGTGGGAGAAAGAACTCTTGTCTGTGGGAGGCAAGTGTAAATGTTGCAATTGGTCACCTTGATTAGCATTGAATAGCCTTGCAGCTTCAAAGCCTGGCTGCTTCCTACCTGGGGGAATCCTTTGTTGGGAGGTATTAGCTGGCCCTGATTGTTTCCTGTCTGGAATTCCCATTTTCTGGGTGTTGTTCTTTTACTGTCCTGATTTTAGCTTTTCTGTAGCTAAAAATGCATATAAAATTGATTCTATAGGGAGGATAAATGATTGGATTTCAACTCCTACAGCTTAGCTTTCTCTGCCAATAATGGTACCATACCAAACTAAACCTCCCAAGATTCTGTAGCAGTGAGCCATCTTGGATATTGTAAGGGATTTTATTATTATTATTATTATTATTATTATTATTATTATTATTATTATCACAACGACGTTGTATGACACAGCAAACAAGATAGATATGCTGGGTTTCATATCACAAAATCACAAGTCGAACACTTCCCAAGTGTCTAGGACTGTGTGATGTATTTTCGGATGATGCGTGCAGATCCCAGTAGGGTGGCTTTTTGCAGTTGGCAGATCGTAATTTTGTCAATGTCTATTGTTTCCAAATGCCGGCTGAGATCTTTTGGCACGGCACCCAGTGTGCCCATCACCACCGGGACCACCTGCACTGGTTTCTGCCAGAGTCTTTGAAGTTCAATCTTGAGGTCCTGATAGCGGCTGAGTTTTTCCTGTTGTTTTTCGTCAATGCGACTGTCACCTGGGATGGCAACATCAATGATCCAAACCTTGTTCTTTTCCACAACTGTGATGTCTGGTGTGTTGTGTTCCAGAACTTTGTCAGTCTGGATTCGGATTATTATTATTATTAGACCTTGCTCCCAGGAAGGTGCCTTCGCTGTGGCTCCCAACTTATCTATCTACCTTTCCACATATTCTCCACATTGTGTGTATGTGTATGTATATTATATATACATGAGCCCCGATGGCGAAGTGTGTTAAAGCACTGAGCTGCTGAACTTGCAGACCGAAAGGTCCCAGGTTCAAATCCCGGGAGCAGAGTGAGTGCTCGCTGTTAGCTCCAGCTTCTGCCAACCTAGCAGCTTGAAAACATGCCAATGTGAGTAGATCAATAGGTACCACTCTGGCGGGAAGGTAATGGCACTCCATGTAGTCATGCCGGCCACATGACCTTGGAGGTGTCTATGGACAACACTGGCTCTTGGGCTTAGAAATGGAGATGAGCACCAACCCCCAGAGTCAGACATGACTGAACTTAACATCAAGGGATACCTTTACCTTTACCTATATACACACACACACAAACACACACACACACATATGCAGGGACTATACACAGTATATATCACACACACACCAATTTAACAAAGTTTCAGCCACAAAAACAAAGTTTCTGAAGTAGAACAATGACTTTCACAGTAAAGACAACCCAATTTAACAGGAAATAAGACTTTCAAACCAGGAACAGATTTCTGCAATTATTAAAAAATGGTTTATTATAAAAGCTATGAAAATTCGCCAAAAATCAGAGGATAAGGGAAACGTTCCAAATTTTGGTGAGCTATCAGTGTTAAATGTGTTCTACCACTGTACCAAGTTTGAAGAAGATCACTCAAAAAATGAGGGTGGGAGAGTCCTGTAAAGTCCTCTCCCTCTGTGCTGTTTTTGGGAATTGCGCATGCGCGTCCGCCATTAACGAATTAATTGAGAAAATAACGAATTTTCGTTAATTTCGAATTTTTTGGGGGGCAAAATTCGGAAATGACATCAGAAACGAAACGCTGGCGCCCCCTGCTTTTGAAACGAGTTTAGAATCAATTTTTTCATGGATCGCTCAAGCCTAATCTGAAGGGATGTCATGTAGAGACATGAGTGAGGTTGCTTTCTGCTGCTCCAGAAACCAGGGAAAGTATCAGTTATACTACAATTACGCTGTGTTAGTTCTATCTTTGCTTGGACCTTTTTGCATAATTACTTGGCTTCTCCAATATTATCTCATGTTGCACTATGGATTTCGTTTAAATATATTTTCCCCATTTGAAATAAGCTGCTATTGACACCACCATCGCCACCCCAACTTTGCTATAGTTTAATAGCTACTTTGGGCACTAATGTTGCATTCTGCTTCATAATTATACTGTGTGTGTGTGGGGGGGGGGGGGTACATCATAGGTGTGGTTTCATTCCTCCTGCATTGGCACAGGGACACTCCAGCAGGGAAAACCCTGCTAGGGCTGGGCTAAGCAGAAACCATTATTTCCAAGGCTTCTCCAGGGAACTGTACGTAGGCAGAGCCGGTCCAACAATGAGGCAAATTAAGCGGTTGCTTCGGGCGCAAAACATACGAGGGCGCAGTCAAGACTGCTTTTTCTGTTGGTTTCTTGTGAAACATGATGTTTTGGTGCTTAATTTGTAAAATCTTAATGTAATTTGATGTTTAATAGGCTTTTCCTTAATCCCTCCTTATTATCCAACATTTTCGCTTATCCAACGCTTTTATTTTTCAGTGATTGGTTTTGGGGGGGGGGGAGGCAAAATTCTGTTCGCCTACACTTGAAAAATACCCAGGGTCGGCTCTGTACGTAGGTTTCCTCTTCCTGCCAGCTGGGAGGGGAGGACTATTTGCTGTTCCCCAGGGAAGGAGTGAATTGATAAATTGTACAGTAGCCATGTTGTCACACCAAAAATGGATGACAGAGTTAGCAAATTCTGCCACTGCAATCTTAACTGCTATTAATATGGGAAAAATTCAAAGAGAATGAGATCGGAGGTTGTATCCACTCTGTGCTTTATATTCGTCACAAGGAGATCACCTATCATAGGAAGGATTTCTTTCGGGCAGATGGAATCCATTTCTCTGAAGAGAGCAACCAGGAGTTTTTTCGTGATCTGCAAGGGGGCATTAGGACTATTTTGTCAGGGTTGGTGGGGATAGGGGAAAAAACAGATGCTTGCCCCTAGTCTGTGGTGGGAAACTGGGATTTACATCTCGATGTGCACCTAAGACACCCTGTTTTGGTGAAGGCCAGGAAACAGGAACCCCCACTTATGTGTTCGGGCAACCAAGGTGGGGTGAATGGTAATGGCCTTAAAGCTGGGGTAATTTTAGCCCCACTGAAGCCTTGTGGCTTGGGGTTGGAATACTCTATGCGGCTTCCCGAAAGGGGTTGTCCTGGGAGGAACTCAAACAGAGTTGTGCTCAAGGGACTCAGAT
Organism: Anolis carolinensis; assembly: GCF_035594765.1. Classification (NCBI taxonomy): domain Eukaryota; kingdom Metazoa; phylum Chordata; class Lepidosauria; order Squamata; family Anolidae; genus Anolis; species Anolis carolinensis. The sequence continues at coordinate 255,451,569 of NC_085842.1, read as the reverse complement.
ATTTCACCCACATTAGCTGATAAGGATGTCTGGGAGGCCCACTCCCTCAGCTTATCTCACATCAAGTTAATTCCCCTTAAAACAAGTTTATTGCAGTTCATGAAAAAAGTTTGTATAGGTAACCTTTAAAAAGTTGCCCATAGTTATTCCCATATGGTTGTTTTGTCTCATTATTTCAGTGGTGAAAAAGCAGATGCTGTACATCCATTCTCTGATCTACGATTTTATAGTATTATTTTATTCTTTAGAAAAAGAAAGGGGAGAAGTGAAATACCACAATTCCAATATAATCTTTCTAAGGATTAATGCCCAGAGAAACTATAGAGTTCGGAAAAGCTGAAAGAGTAAATAAAGACTCAAGATACAAAAATTTAAAGTGTAATATACAAAAGCAGAACCAAGACGATGTTAGTTCATTGGAAAAAGCATAGAAAAATGCTTTTCGAAAATGCACAGTGCTTGTTCATCTTCACAATCTGAGCAAGGAATGGGGGTGGTTCCATAATAGTGTCATTATGTAATTGTGTAATTTTGAAATTACAGCTTCTTGTTTTTGTTTTAGAAAAACATTTATAACGGAGCAAGAGGCAGAGCAAACAGAGTGGTGTGAATGGCATTGTAGTATTTAATGTGTCAGAAAGTAAACAGGAGAAGATCTGCCACTGAAGTGCAAATGCAGTGTTAGTGTGAAAGAGTGTTTTGCCATTTCACTAACTTTCCAAGTACAATTGTTTTCAAACAAAATGTCACCAATAACTGCCCAGTGTGATAAACAGATATCACCTAAGCATTAGGAAGTGGGGGTTTTCTTAGTGTGAAAGCTATTCAATAGTCAGATGATTTCTCCTTCTCTGGAGTGCTTTTGTAAGCTACTCTGAGTCCCTTCTGGGAGATGGTAGTGAGGCATAAATAAAGTTTATTATTAGTTTAGTAATTATTATTTTAATTTACTAAAACTGCTGATTTGGCTCAATACACATCATGATTCTGTATAGAACAAGAACACACTTTCTCTAACAACAAACATCTTAAAACATCATTGGCCATATCAGGGCCAAATTTACCCTCTGACTGGTGATACTGCTCAGGGCAATCTAATTTCTCTCAGTCCCCTGCTATCCATTTCTAGTGTTTCATTATTTTCCTTTCATAATAATAAAGTCAGATGGAGAAACAAAGTTGGAGCTAAAATTAGGCAAGCAAAAAAACAACAAAACTATAAAACAGAAAAATAAAATATAAATTAACTGTAAATGCTTATTCACTGATAGCATATATGTGGAGGAGCCATTCCACTCTGTTGGCATTGGCCTGTTCCAGAGTATATGGAAAACCCCAAGAAACCAGAACAACATGCTTGCAGAATATGTAGATTTGATCATCTTCACTTTTTTCCCTCACTGATTTTTAAAGGTATGGGTTAAAACAACCCTTATTGTTTAGATGTTTATGTATAAGATTAAGAGGATTCTGAGTGATAATAGAATAGCTGGTGAAATCAAGAGAAATGATTACATACTTGATCATACTGAGGTATAAATATTCAATAGTATTCCTGTATCTTCATATTATGTAAGGAGAAGTCAAGGGTGGGGATTCATGGGTCGGAATGGGGAGGTGGCGGGACTGGGGAAAAATACTTGTATTTTGATTGTGGAATATTAGAGATTATATGTTTCTCTGTGTGTATGTATTCCAATAATAATAATAATAATAATAAACCTTATCTCAGTGTAGCTATTTATCTTTTAAACACATTCATTTGGAATATGTCAGACATTTGGATTTCACTCAGAGTGTCCTTTTTAAGAAATCACAGGCTCTTTCTCACTCATTCACTTGCTCAGTTGTTTTTATATTTCAGTTTATTTCTTGCTTGTTGCAGACAGACCCAGTCCTGAAATTGCTGCATTGAATACAAGGTCACTTAAAGCAAATGAGCTTTGTGCACCAATGGATGTATGAGAGAGACTGAGATGATAAAAACTCTTGTGCAGAAGAGGAAAAGTTGTCCTTCTGTTTTATTTCATATTGATTTTACATTGCTTGGGATGCAAGGACTAATCTGAAACCTGTATCATGTTACCATCACAGCTTTTATTTTCTAGATGATACCCTTCTTTAAATTGTAATAGACTTTTTATTAGAGATGCACACCTATAATTTTGAAAAAAAAAATACGTAGACAGTGAAGGAAATAGGCAATGAAATCAATTTATAACACATTAACAATGTAATCTTTCAATAGGTTCATATAAATCCTATAAAATCTGAATTAGATTAACTATGGCAGAAAATCCTATATATACTTATCGGAACATAACCTTGAATGAAATTAGTGAGATTTACTCCTCATTGAACACTCTCAAAATTGAACTGCATGAGACTTGCACCGCTACCAATAATAATAATAATAATAATAATAATAATAATAATAATAATAATGCAAACATTTTATCCACTGCATGTGTCAATGCAAATAGTGCAACACAACACTTGTGAATATAGTACTCAACTCATATTTCCATGCAATACTTGTGTGGTGGAGTGAAGAACAGAAATTATTTTACAGGCTGGGTAATAGTAGAACAATTATTCTTTTATATTTTTGAAATAAACAGAACAGACTTGTACTGGAGGAAAAATTAGGGAAGATTGTGGTTATTTTGTTTTTAAAGCTTCTTGTCCTTTGTGTGAATTCTTGTGCCCTTTTCCCTACCATTGTGTACTATAATTCTGTTTTCATTGTTGTGCCTGTGTCTTATGACACCATGAGTTTAGCAGTATGATGGGGCAGCTGTTTCCTTCAGCCTGTCAGGGATCCTCTTTTTCAGAAGGGGAAGGAGAGTAGGAAAGTGCTCATGAATCTGAGGGTGAGTTGGAGTCTGAGGAGGAGACTTTGCTAGTACCCTCATTCCAGGAGAGGTGAAAGGAAACAGACCAGAGATGTTGTTCAGCTAGATTAGCTGCCAGAAATGCAGCTGAGTAATTAGGAACTGCCCTAGCAGCTGTGTGAGGAACTAGGGCTATAAAAGCAGAAGCAGGTGCAGCCAGTTCTTGCTGGTAACAAACTGACTCTAATGCCTTCACTCTCTGTCTGCCTGCTCCAAGTCTGCATTTGGATTTATGCCTGTTTTTTTTGTCTGAAGTAAGACTTTCTGGCTTTCTTTTGCATTATTTCACTGAGTGTACTGTACTTTATGTTTTGCTGAAGTAAAGCAGCTTTCATTTACTTACCACAGTGTCTTAAGACTGTTCTTGAAAGACAAAACAGGACACAGCCAATCTGGCTTTTTCGGCTTGTTTGGGTGCCCATAACAGCAAGGGCTCGGCCGTCACAGATTCCCATGCATAACAGCATCACGTGGCAGTCGATCTGGGTTCCTTCTCCCCTATTCGGGTCCACAGTTTAATCTTTTTGATTTTCCTTTAATCAAACACACATTTGGGGACCTGGGAGAGTCACCCTTTTAGCTTTTTTCTTCTTCCCTTCCTCTCCTTCAAATACTTCTAAAAGATAGTAATTATTATTATTAATCCCAGCAAACAAAAATAAAACCTCATTCTCTGAAAACTACTATCACCTAGGGTTGTTGTATGTCTTTCGGGCTGTGTGGCCATGTTCCAGAAGCATTCTCTCCTGACGTTTCGCCCACATCTATGGCAGGCATCCTCAGAGGTTGTGAGGTATGGAGAAAACTAAGCAAAGAGGTTAATATATATCTGTGGAAAGTCTAGGGTGAGAGAGGTCAGTATGAATGTAGTGTAGTTAATCACTTAAATTAGCATTGAAAAGCTTATCTGTTGTCTTCTTCCTGCCTCTGGGGCATCCTTTGTTTAGAGTCGTTAACTGCCCTTGGTTGATTCATGTCTGGAAACCCTCTGTTTTCAGAGTATTGCTTTTTATTTACTGTTCTGATTTTTGAGTTTTGTAATACTGGTAGCCAGATTTTGTTCATTTTCATGGTTTCTTCCTTTCTGTTGAAGTTGTCCACATGCTTGTGGATTTCAATGGCTTCTCTGTGTAGTCTGACATGATAGTTGTCTGACTGAAAATTTTTGGGAGGTGCATAAAAATGGATACAGGAGTCTACTGGTATCCAGCCAGCTGAAATGCACAAGCCTTCTCTCTAACAGAGAATTTAAAATATCTCTTCCTAAACTATTCCGAAGATTCCAGATCATGTCTGATCTCAGAAGCTGAAGGGTTGTGCTTTGGAGGGTCTTGAAATTGAGACTTCCAAGAAATAACAGGTATAATATACAGAAGAAGGAAATCATAGACAACATACAGGCAGTCCCCGAATTACAAACATCCCACTTACAAATTACTCATAGTTAAGAATGGCGTTGCAACAACAGAAAGTGAGAGAAATCTATCCCTTGGAAGGGGTAAATAACTCCTGAAGTTTGAATAAATGTGATTTTCCTTAATCCCTCCTTATTATCCAACATTTTTACTTATCCAACATTCTGCCGGCCTGTTTATGTTGAATATGCGAGACTCTACTGTATGTGTGTGTGTGTGTGTGTATACATACATACACACACACACACACATACACTGATATAGAGATTAGGCTTGAGCGTGGATCAGTTTTTAGCCATTTCTTTTGGCCCATCTGGTTTTTTTGGTTTCTTTGGGTGCCCGTAATGACAAGGGCCTGAAACGGGACCACATGGCAGCTGATCTCGGCTCCTCCTCCCCTATTCAGCATCACAGTTTAATCTTTTTTGATTTTCCTTTATTTTTCTTTTAATCCAAGTCTTAATGAAGGATATGGAGGGGGGGCCCTGTTGGAAGTCATCATCCCCCATAATGGGCTGGATAGGGTGCTTTCTTAACTCTTTTGTTAACACTCAGGTTCCCTTGAAGGAAAAAAAGGAAAAGGGAGCCTCATAAGTTCTCCATTGTCTCCAATGGGTCAGATCTAGGTGCATTTTTCAGCTATCCGGCTACTCACCCGTTTTCAGGAGGTGCGCAAAAACAGATATGGGGGTCTATCGGTATCATGGCAGCAGAAACGGATTGAGGTTCAGCCAATACACAAGCCAAATAGATATATACATATTCTACATTACTAGGAACCAGCCTTCAATTACAAAATATTTAGCTCTACTTAATACTGGATATCCAAGTTTTAAAATCTGATAAGCTTTCAAGCCCCATTTGCCATTCTGTGAAAAGCAATTACTTGCTACTGTCCTGAATATATTATCACTATGTCATAACAATGCATATAGAGTGGAATTTCTCCTTCCGTAAGGCCTGCAGGTCCTTGTTTTGAGTTGGAAGGTGGTAGTTCAAAGACAGCAATGTTACTCCGTGACAAAGCAATCTAAAAGTCAGCTCTGCAGGTTAGATTCAAAGTAAGTGAAGAGCTGTAGCTTCTTAGATACAGAGACAAGAGAGAGAGTCATTCATGAGCGATTCATGTCTAAAAGGAAACTGAGAAGGCATGCTTCTCTAAGCCCTGCTCCTCAATTTGTATGGTACAAATTGCATCACCTGATAACCACATATTATATCTGCTAAAACTAGCCTTAACTGGAGTCTGGGATATGTGCTAAGCATCCTGAGAGCATATGTGTTTTACAGGTTACAGTGTTAGATTGAGACTTGAAATATCTAGGTTCCAGTCCTCACTGGATCTATAAGAGATCTCGCTGACTGGAAGTCACTCATTGGGTGACTTTGGATCAATTACTTTCTTGTGGGAGAAAAGTGAGGCAAAAAGCCATCTGTGCATTTAGTGTATTGGATTTAAGACAACATATAAATATATTATACATAAATGGCCTTTGTTATAAGGTCCTTAGACATGGTCCGAAGTGAATTTCCACATGGCTCATACAAGGAGTGTTGACTGATGAGAGCTGGAGGGCATTCTGTGATTGTTCAATGACATAAATGAAATCATGACAACAGATCCATCAGAGGAAGACCAAGATGCAAACTACCGAGAGATGCTTTCCTAGTGATAGGAGTTGATAAGAGAAGGGGACAGGGAAGTCTTTGTACATGAGGATTTGGCTACATTTTTACCAAGATCATAGGCTGATGCATAGTTGGATGTTACTTGTTTAGGTCATTTGTTGGCCTGGATCCCAAGATTCACTGAAATAAAAGTAAGCTTTGTACCTTCTAAATATTAAGCAAAAAGGGCAGTCTTGCGCCAGTCCAAATATAAGGCAAATCATATAGTTTTTTCATTAAAAAACTAAACATTTTTTCACTGTTTAACCAAAGTGTTATTTGCAGATCTGCCTGCAAACAGGACAACACTTGGCAAGGATTACCCCAGGAAAGTGAAGCACTTGGATCATATGTAGCTCCACAATGTCTTTTGGGGAGCCAATGTGGTAGAGTGGTTTGAGTGGCTGGAATACTGAAGTCCAGGTTTCAAATCTCCAATCAGCCATGTAAGCCAACTGAATGATTTGAGGTAAGTCATACTCTGTTGGCCTTAGGGAAAAGTAAAGGCAACCCCTCTCTGAACAAATCTTTGAAGAAAACTCAGTGCAAGATTGTTCTAATGGCAACCATAAGTCGAAAATGATTTGAAAGTATGCAAAATCAACAAATGTCTTTTTGAACCCTCCATTGAAGTTTTAAAAGATAAATAAATTCAAAATAGAATGTTTGGCATGCAATAAATTTTCTATTAAAAGTAACATATCTGTGACAATCACAGAGGTTCAATTGTATTAGGACATAATAAGATGCTTTTGATGCATGCTAAGTAATTGGGATTATTTCTAAAGATACTTCTGGTTTGCTAATGATAAATAAGATAGTTTGTATTACACTTTGAGTGTACAATTAGTTTATATCATGAATGCCACCTGTGCCAGTGCACTGTGGGCCAAGAAGGATCAATGCACACCGCTGAATATGTACAAGGGCAGGTTCAACAGCTTTTAATTAAAATGTTGGAAGCTCTAATAAAACTCTGTTGGAATGCTAGATGAATATAGTTATTGCAATTCATCAGTTCTCAAATACACACAGTTTGACTTTGTTTTTTTGTTTTGTTTTCTGGTGTTTTTTTTTCCTTTAGAGGACAGAACCAAACTGTTGGCTGTTCAGCTATAGAGCTACGCCAACCGTCAAATCCTTATACTGCCTGGAATAAGTTTGTGCTATTGAAAATGAGGTATTTGAATTAATGTTGCTGCTCCCATTACAGAAGGGTCAATGGGCCTTCAGTCAAAATTTATGAGGGGTTTCACTTACACAATATCTTAAAAAGTGATTTTGCTTGTGGCACTGAAAAATGCCTAACTTTTAGGGGCATAAAGCAGTAATTTCATTTTCTTTTTCTCAATTCAACATTACCACTAATAACAGAATGATTTATTGTATAATGAATAACTTGATGTTATTCTGAGGAATTTTGGAAAATTTGGGGCATTTTGGCTAACATTTTGCTTTTTATTCATAAAAAATTGAAACCATTAATATATGAACAATACACATTGATATTAAACAAACAAGTTCCTGGCAAGTAAATATGTAATGGTACTAAGAGTAGTTTTCTTTTTCCTCTACAAATATCCAGTGCTAAGACTTTTAATTTTTAAAATAAGGTTCTAACGATTAGTTAGGATTGTTACAAAATTCTTTCTACTGTATAACATAATTCCAAGTTACAATGGAACAGAAAAGTGATGCTGTTACAACACGGTAACTTTAATGTAAGCCCCATGCCATTAAGCCATTGTAAAGGGAGAAAACTGGTAGTTGTAGCAGTGCAGTCGGGAAAGATCAAACAAGAGGCAAACGCAGTCCAAATCCAATCATTCCCTTTGCAATACAACTTCCAGTCTCCCCATCAGCATGCAGCCTTAGCCAATGGATTAACAGAAACTGCAAGATTTGTTGGTTTGTGCCAGTTCCAGATCACGTTGAGTTATCTCAAGCTAAAAGGAATTCTGTCATTGAAACTAAAGTCTTTTTTTCTGCACTTTTAAAGAAATTTAACTGACAGTTCAATCTGTTGATCTTTGCATTTTAAATTTAAGGCCAAGCTGATGTTTATATTTTCCTTAGAATTCTTTGTTCACAATGTCTTTGAACTTTCTCAAAAAGACAATTTGTCCTACTCTCGAATTTCCAGTTATTTTTTATATTACACTATGATTATTTTCAATGTTTTATTTTTAATTGATTTCAAAGCTCTGTTTTAATGTGTACCTGCTTTTTCATTGGGTCTGCCTTTGGGTGGGGAAAGGAGGATCTGAATATAAATATCTGATGAGAATAAAGTAAGAATTATGCACAATTTCAATATAATTTTTATGTGTAAATATTATGAAATATTATTACAATATTGTAAAAGCTCCTGTTTTGTTCTTGGTTTTTCTTGGGTTCATTTGTGGTGTGCGAGAGAGATACCACTTTCATTTATAGTGATTCATGTCTGACTACACTTTTTCCAAGTCTTCCAGGATAATATGGGAAATGCAGAGTGTGGTAGCACTGGAACTATGTGGTAGAAACCGAGCAATACCCATTTTCCTCCTGCATTATAAAATTGCCCTATAAACTAGGAAAGTGGCATTTCTCACATAGATATTTATTTATTGACTTTGAATTATTTTGAAAATGTTTCCGCTAAAACAATCAGTCTGTATCTCTGATGTCTGACATGCTTCTGTGTGCCTAAACCCAAAGAAATAAACAAGACAACTCATGGATTTAAAATATGACATTTAATATGAGTGATAAATGATAATTTTTTTACAAAGCCTCATTCAAATGTTAAAAAATAAGCCTACATAATCACAAATTAAATTCCATATAAAGAACCCTTTGATTAGTGGATACTTTAAAAAAGTATTTACCTAAGATTATCCAATTCAGAGATAACTGTCATTTCTTAGGGATAAGAAACTACTAATATTTATAAAAGAAATCTAGCCATTTATCTCCATGCATTATATCACCACTCTTTTTTATATACTTTTTTGCTTTTGTTTTTTGTGGTAAAAATAAGATTAATTGCAATTAATATTAAGCACGCTAATTGAATACATATCTTTTAGTAAGTCCTGCAAAATGGAAAGTTTCTTAATTCTGAGTATGTATGCATAGGGTTGCACATTGTCAGTTCCTACAATTTTTGTTTTAACTAGGCTATATAACTATTTTAATTGGGCAGATACAGCAGTATTTATAACTTAATTTCTTAAATGATATACATGAATCTAATGATCTTGGCAAAAGTATATACTTGTGACATTTTGAGATCTGAACAAGTTTCAGTGTAACAGATGTTCGTAGAAGGATATAAGCTAGACTGTCACACAAGCCAACATGTATGCCAATTTAAAAGTATCAAGATTCTAATATTGTACATTTTAACAGTTGGTGAGGTTTTGAAAAAAGCATAAGATTCTTCAGATGTACTTGCATGCTCATTTGGCAATGAAGAAGTGATATATTAAGGGTTATTCCTAAAACATAATTGTGTTGTCAAGATCAAATCAAATAAGTGAACAGACTTATGATTCTTGTAAAAAGACAACTGTGCAATTCTTGCCAAAGATATTGTGATACAGAAAGTATAGACTGAGGTCCAACATCAAGAGGGTGGGATTTTATGATCAAGTCACACAATCCTACTTCCAAAATCCCCACATTCTGGGCAGAGCTGCTGATTCCCAAAGGGAAAATGAGGCATTTTAGATGAAAAAGCAAGTGGTCTGGACTTACAGGGGGAAAGAAATGACTGTGCAATCACAGATGAAATATACACTGCTTTTCTCTCTCCCACAGCTCAGACAAGAAACATCCCCATTGACAGAATTGGCTTTTCCCTTCTTCACTTTCTCACTGCTGAGTGGGAGCAGTAGGTTCTTCTAGGGCTTGAGGAGAAGGAGGTTTTGGATATGGCAGAGTAGCTTCCCAAACAAAACATACAAATGCATATGCCACACTGACTTGTATAAATGTCTTTAACAGGATCCCATCAAGAATGTTCTTCAGAAGACATGGTCCACATTCAGTCTTGAGTTCAAACTCTACATGCCACAAAATGTTATTTCACGTATTATAAAGACCTTGAAAATGTTATTTTTGGGGGGAAAATTCCCCGAATCACTCCCTTGCCCCATCTGTCATGCTGGCTCCTATTAATGTCAATATATCCTCCCCTTCTAGGGATAATAGCAGGAAAAAAATAAGATGTTTGTTGTCTGTGTTTGATGTGAAGGCAGAAAATTGTGTGTTCTGTAGCCTACACATGTTATATTTAATATCTGGAATAAGTTAATATTCATACATTTGCATATTATACATTGCTGTTAGAGAATACAAAATTATTCTTATTTGGATATCTCTTAATTAATTGAATATCTCCCTACTGTTTAACTCTTTCATAATTCTACCCATTTTATCCTTGTTAGCTTTTAGGAAATTTCTTCCCTAGAAAGTACCTATATATAGCCCACCATTTATTACATACCCTTAAAGAGATGGTCACTTGAAATATCAAAGGCCAATCACTCAGAATCTTCGTCTATGGCAGGTGAATTTTGCTGACTGGAATGAAATCACTATAAATCTAAATTCAATCTGGTAGCACATAGATTCATTTCATAACCATAAAAAATGCTAGAGGTATACATATTTTCATATTTTACTCTTATACCCAAAAACAGACATTTTCAAAAGGTTTCTCCCTGCTTAGCAAATTATAGGATTTCTTCATATGTGTGCATTTCTAAAAAATCTTTGTATTTGAGGAGTTTTGCCAAAAAAATTCTAGAAACATCAAAAATGCATGGAAAATGCATTTTTTTGCATTATGCGGTTGTATGTAGAAGACTATTGTTGTTGTTTCTTGAGCAACCAAAATTATGCAGAACAGTGCAAAATATGTGGAAACTAATGTTTTTCCTGTTCAGTGTCATTATTTCAAGACATCTTTCTTGTGGAGGATAAGAAAATGTGTGAGTAGTCTTTATATTGATACAAAACACAAGGCAAAAGTTAATAATACAATGTTTGTCTAGTAACCTATGAGATAATATATATCTTACTAGCTGTGCTCTGTCACACTTTGCTGTGGCTTTTTGGATTCGTTTGTTGGCCAGGTGGATTAGCAGTGAATAGCCTTGCAGCCACAAAGCCTAGCCGTTTTCTTTCTCATGTAATCCTAGTTTGGTGAGCTGGAATACACTGAATAGTCTCGGTGTGGCAGGTATGCATACTGTTATTAGTCACTTTGATTAGCATGTAATGGCCTTGCAGCTTCAAAGCCTGGCTGCCTCCTCCATGAGGGAAGTTTTTGTTTGGAGGTGTTAGCTGGCCATGATCGGAGCCCCTCCTTTCCTTTCCAGGGAGTTGAAGAAGGAACAGCAGAAGATAGGGCTCAGTGGAAGCCCCCTCCCCTAGGCTGGTGTAATCAATAGCAATGATATTCAGTAATAATATGAAGGATGTGGGTGGACTACAATTCCCAAAAAATGTTGGGTTAATCCCCCTAAAACTCCCCCAATATTCACAGTTGGCCATGTTGGGTCTGTGTGCCAAGTTTGGCCTAGATCCATCACTTGCTGGGTTCAGTGTTCTCTGTATACAGGTGAACTACAATTCCCAGACCTCTAAACCATGCCAGTATTCACAGTTGGGCATGTTGAGTCTGTGTGCCAAGTTTGGTCCAGATCTGACATTGGCTACCTTCAGTGCTCTGTGGATACGGGTGAACTATAACTCCCAGATAGCAAATTTAACCACCTCCCAACCCTGCTGCTATATGAAGTTGGCCGTGTTGCATCTGTGTGGCAAGTTTGGTCCAGATCTGTCCTTGGTGGGGTTCAGAGGGCTGATCTGCCTGCCTCCTCCCTTGGGGAATCCTTTGTTTGAAGGTGTTAGCTGGCCCTGATTGAAGCCCCTCCCTTCCTGTCCAGGGAGTTGAAGAGGGACGAGGAAAAGACAGGGCTCAGTGGAAGGCCCATCTGCCAGGCTGCTGTGAGCAATAGTAATGATATTCATTAATAATGTGAAGGATGGGTGGACTACAATTCCCAAAAAATGTTGGGTCAGTCCCCCTAAAACGCCCCCAATATCCACAATTGGCCACGTTGGGTCTGTGCTCCAAGTCATAGGTGAACTGTAACTCCCAGTGTTAAAGGTCAATGACTACCTAAGACCGCCGTTATTCCCAGTTGGCCATGTTAAATTTTTGTGGTAAGTTTGGTCCAAACGGGCTCAGTGTTCTCTGAATACAGGTGAACTATAACTCCTGGATGTCAAGGTCAATCACCCCCAAACCCCAGCAGTATTTAAATTTGGCCATGTTGGGTCTTTGTTGCAAGTGAGTTCCAGGTCCACTATTGGTGTGGTTCAGAGTGCTCTTTGATTGCAGGTGAACTATAAATCCCAGTCCCTGAAACTTCTATAAATCATGGTGAATTCTCCCAAGACCTCTCTCTGTTAGTTAGGAGGAGAGAGGTGCGAGGTGCGAGGAAGGGCGGAAGAGAGGGGTGTGTCAAAGGCATGCTGCCATGATGACTGCCTAAATGCCTCAGCTGGTTTAAAGTCACGCTGCCATTACATGGAGTTTCAGAGAAGGTGGTAGGGGGAGGGAGGGAGGGTGGAAGAGAGGGATGTGTTAAAGCCACACCTCCATGATGACTGCCTAAATGCCTCAGGTGGTTAAAAGTCACACCGGCATTACATGGAGTTTCTGAGAAGGAGATAGGAGGAGAGAGGAGGGAGAATGGTGTGAGGGCGGAAGAGAGAGGTTTGAAGAAGCTCCGCCTCCATTACTTGTCAGTCCACGCCATTACCATCTAAATGCCTCAATGTGTTTGAACCCAGGCCCCCGTTACTGTAGAAATGCATCTTTTGGCTCCTCAGACGGTCCCGGAAGGGCTGCGAGGCGGTTTCTGGAAGTATTTGTAGTACGACTCCCACAATCCGATTGGGATGGTTGTGTGCAGCTCCCTTGCATGCAAGTCTGTTTTCCAAAGGTGGGAGCTGCTTGGCGCATGCACACATGGAGTTTTCTTGTTTTTTGGGATTTTGAGAGATTGATTTTTTTTCCATTTTGCTGTCTAAACACAGCGGGGAGGACCATGTCTTTTGTTGCGAAGTTTCGTGGTTTTGGGGTGTGTAGTTTCACTGTTTTGTTTAAAGTAGAAATTGTCAGAACATTTATATATATATAGATTGCACAAGTACAAAAGCTTTTCATTCTCTTCCTTTGGTTAAGGGAATAAGGTCATCAAAATATGATTAATATTGATTTCCTCAATTCCTCCTTTCTCCCTATCAAATGGTCCATAACAATAAAATGTTCTATTCTCTATATGGAAAATTCAATGAAATATGAATTAATCTAGAACCAAATTTCATGGTGACTGATCACGTAGATTTGCAGATATTTACTGCTTTTAACTCTGGTTATATTCCTGTCACAGCTTTCAGTGTCTTGCTTCAGTGATCTCATACAGAGTTGAAAGTATTGGTCTAATTAATATTAACCAACAATGCAATTAAAAGCCCAGTTTTAAAAACAATTTACATACTTTACCAGTCAATGAATCAGATCCATTGACTGGGTCTGCTGGATATTTTCCCTCTGATGTATACAAGAAAATATCTAATATTTTTAAGTGACTGAATATGTCTCGCAGTGATAGGACATCAAAATATGCTGGGATCAGTCACCTTATAAGAGAAGGTCATTAGGCTTCAATTTCTTACCCTATTTTGTGAGATATGTAGATAAATCATCATGACTCAGAAATACTAGAGGTCCAAAAGGTCACACAAGAATATTAAAGCAACTGAATTAATGGCACAAGAGGAATGAATTCCAAGATACAGTCACTGCCACTTGTACTAAGTCCATCTTTGTTTACCATGTGAGGCACTGAAATTATTTCTCTTACTTAGACAAATGCATTGGATTTAAATGCTTTATGTCTTGTTGATTGATCAGACAAATGCATAGTAATTTTGAGTTATTTTCTTCTCTTCTTCAGCAAAATTCTCTTAAACTATTCTACTTTTCTTCATGAATAAAATAATTAAGGGAGGAGGATAGCAATCTGGAAAATCTGCAATTTTTTCTATAGCATCCTCTTCTTTTGAGTTTTGGAGATGTGATGGCTTTTGTGAGACAAAAATGCATCCTTCATCCAAGTGATAAAGTTTAAATTTTAGCACCAGTAAGTGATGATATTGTTTTGTAACCCGAAGCTGTAACTAAATAAACCAAATTGTATGGATACACCAGGCTAATGCGATTCCCACACATGGCTATGTAGATGCAGCTAAAGACTGCCTGCAGTTGTCCAGTCTGAAACATGGGCCAGTTTTCTGTGTTAAGATTTGGAAAGTTTGAATGTGCCTGCACATTCCATAGCAATAGAGTCTGTTATTACCTGACTCTATTGATATGGGATGATGCCATGGAGCAGTAATTGCTGGTGTACTTTTAGGTTTCTGGGCTGGCATACATTTCAGGTCCCTTTTACAATGCTAGATAATCCAGGTTATGAAAGCAGAAAATCCACATTATCTGATTTGAACTGGATTATTTTAGTCTACACTGCCTCATAATCCAGTTCAAAACAGATAATGTGGATTTTATACAGCTGTGTAGAAGGGGCCACAGAGGCCAGAGTAGAACAGGAGTTTTGCACTTTCAGCATTCTGCGTCATGATGTATGACAGTTATGCTACTGTTGATGAGCCTGTCATTAGGTTTTTGAAGAAGGTTTTAAACCTTGAGAGAGACTTGCTGAATCAGTGTTATGGGATATTCTTCTCACTTAATATTGCTTGTATATAAAAAAGACAAATCTCTGTCGGATTAGAAAGCAGCATTGGTTTCTGTAAAACAGACTGAAAATAGTCTTTCTTTCACAATTCTTGCAACTAATTAATACATTTATTGCAACAACACTAAAACACCACGTATTTAACGTCAACATATGCTGACTCTACTACCTTATTTTGGTGCGTGGAGGCATTTCTTTGATATAGTTTGCTACACACAAATCTCCAGAGTTACCATGAGAGAGAAAACTCTAAGAATTAGCATATTCTGTGATGCAGTAGTTGTTTATGCACAAAATTGATTGGCAAATTGACTACTATTTTGACACAACTTCTGTACATATAAGAGGCTATATAGCAGGTAGCAACCTAACAAATAATTTTTGATCATCGCTGAACATCCGGGATCCATGCCAATAAACATTTCATCTTTAGAACTACTGCATATAACTATTAAATACACTGGAACCTTTCAAGAATATAAGAAGCATGAATCTTGCCATTGTGAAGATGCAGCTCATTGAAAGTGTCTGTTGTTTTGCAGAGGCAGATATTAAGTATTTGTAGGTGGCTTTCATTTTGATCCCAGCTCAAATTCCTTAGAATATCTGAAGATATTTACCCTTCTCCAAACTTTTCTGTGTATGAAGTATAGAGTATGTCTAGCAATATATTAATACGCTCTGCATAGGCCTTCTGATAAGCATGTTCAGGGGTAGAATTTACTCCTTCACATCATGAAAATTTCTTACACACATTAACTGAATTCCTGAATGGTATTTGGCTTGATAATTGCATGAACCAACCTTTCTGAATATTTTTGGATCTGCTTCTGTCATTTGCAACTTCTTCACATGAAAAGGAAGGCACGCGGAGTGCTTCATGGCACCCCGCGTGCCCTCCCTCATTCCCCATCAGATGGGAGAAAGGGCAGCAATGCATGGCAACATGTATTGCCCTGCCACCCTTTTCCCCATCATACAAAAAAAAGGGGAGAAAGATGAGGGAAGCTCCATCAGAGCTACCAAAAACACTCTTTCTTCCCTGTGGTGGTTGAGGAAGCACCTTTTGGTGTTTCCCCTCCACTTTGGGTGGAATGTGGGTGGTGTCTGTCGAACATTGTCTGATGACGTTTGGCAGTCCCCATCCAGGCCCTGCCAAAAGCGGTAAAATTGGGCTACTTTAGCCCTGTGTGAAGAGGCAATGTGTTTTGAAGGATGCACGAATAGGGTCATTAAGCCACCCTTTTAAAGTGTAACCTGACTGAAAACTCAGCTTTCCAGAGATCAGGGCTCTACTAGTTTAACATTTCATTAGAGATGTCACCAGAGAGCACACATTCATTATTTTCACATATGCATTGCATATCACAGTTATTATTCATTCAGAAATATTTAAACAATTGCATTTATTGCTTGTACTATGATGTTGTATTTTAAATAACACAGCTTGTAACCATGAACATAATGAAGAAGGAATTTTGCCAGATTGAGTTCATTTGGACTCCTTACTAATGATCAGAAGTACATGACAACTCCATACTTCTTCAGACAATGTCCTAGAAGCTTATCCAGCAACAAGAAAACAGTTGGACACAACCACACTCCCCCCCATCTTTTCCAACAACATGTCCTTGTTGTGGGAAAGGGCACTGTATTTTTGAAAGGTGAGAGTTTTTTTGGGGGGGGGGGGGGGGTTGGTCATTTCAGGGTACATTGTAATAGAATTCCCAAAAAAGGCAAGTTGTGAGATATAAATAATGCCACTGTAATTCACTACAGGTTACGTATCCCTGATTTGACTCTTTTTGATTTTAGGGGGTATTGATTTGGTATATCTGCAAGATCTCTTGGAGATAGGAACCAAGTCTAAACACAAAATTAATTTGTGTCTCATGTACACCTTATACACATAGCTGGAAGCTAATTTAATACAATACTAGCTGTGCCCGGCCACGCGTTGCTGTGACTTATGGGAATCTTTGTTGGCTAGGTGGAATAGCTGTGAATAGCCTTGCAGCCTCAAAGCCTGGCCGTTTTCTTCTTATGGAAATCCTTGTTTGGTGAGCTGGAATACAATGGAATAGGCTTTCTGCTTGGAAGGCTGGGTACTTGCGTTCTAGTGGAGTGATTTTTTGGGCTGCTAGAATTCCAATTAATAGCCTTACTACTTCAAAGCCTGGCTGCTTGCTACCTAGGGGAATCTTTGGTTGGTCAGCTTCAATAGTGCAGAATAATATTGCTGCTTCAAAGCCTGGCCGCCTTCTACTAAGGTTAATATTTTGCTAATCTAGTTAAATTGCACTGAATAGCCTTCAGCTTCAATGCCTGGCTGTGTTACTTAGGGGAATCCTTGTTTGGCAAGCTGGAGTAGCACCCTCAGTCAAAGAGCCGCTTTGAAGCCTGGCTGCTTCCTTTGTAGGGGAATCATTGTTTGGCCAGCTTGAATTGCACTGAATAGTCTTGCAGCTTAAAAGCCTGGCTCCTTTCTACATAGGACATCTTTGCTAGGCCAGGTTGAATGGGATGGAATAGACTCATGGTTTCAAAGCCTGGGGGTGTTCTACTTAGGGAAAATCTTGGTTGGCCAGGTTGAATAGCAATGAATAGTCTTGGTGCGGCAAATATTAGTCACATTGATTAGCATTTAATGGCCTTGGAGCTTCAAAGTTTGGCTGCTTCCTCCCTGGGGGAATCCTTTGTTGGGAGGTGTTGGCTGGCTCTGGTTGTTTCCTTTCTGGAATTTCCCTGTTTTCAGAGTGTTGCTCTTTATTTACTGTCCTGATTTTAGAGATTACATTGTTCTGTATTATTATACCACAGTAATTATTATATATTATATTAATAATCTTATATTATCTGCTTAGAACTGAATTATATTTGCACTGCTGATGGACATGTGAAAAGGCTAGGGAATTTTGGAAATAAATACATCAAATAATACAAAAATGTTATTAATTAAGATTAATTTGGACCCCAAATTTTTTCTCCTAGGTATGTGTGACATAGAAGGAGATAAAAACAAAGAAATCTTATTTAACTACCCAGTAACGGCCGCAAGAATAACATGCTAAAGAGTGGAGGGGGAAAAATAGACCAGAAACAAATCTATGGTTCAACAAAATTCTGGAAATTATGAATATGGATAAACTAACATATTTACTATCAAATACCCAAGGCAAGCTGAAAAAACAAACAGATTGGGAACCAATTAAAAACTATCTAAAAAATGAAAAATGTAAAATTATAATATAACGACATATCAAATAAGGGCATGGGGCCAAATAACTGTCTCAGACTAAGCATTAAAGGAAGAAGAAATATGATAGTGGATAAGTAGGAAAGGAGATATAAAGGTATGATATGTACCAAGGCAATGTTATGCGTAGCAACACACAATAGATGGAAGTCAATTTTATTTATTGATAATATATGTAATTGTCAGAACCCTGCTACTAGAGCCTGGATGTGGCTCTGAGTTTCAGGGTCACTGACATTGATAAGACACCTGCGTCCCAGGACTCGGAGGAGAAACGGCTGATGGACTTGGCGGGGAATTTGCGCGGGGTTTTACTGAGCGGGAAGAGACTGTTCAAATGAGGGGGAGGGTATATAAAGGAGGGTTGGCCGGAGCCTCCCATTCTTGGCTTTTCTGATGTTCATGTTTCCTACAGTAAAAGTTCCTGGTGATACCACAAAGAGTCTCGTGTGTTCATTCAGGAGCGGCTGTGGTGAGCTGACACTAAGCCAAGAAAACGGACACCATCCCGCTGTAGCGGTGAGGTGTAACATGCAAGTGGAGGATGAAGAGCTCTTGGGCGCCGGAGGAGGAAGGTCGGAAAGGGCCACTCCCGAGACGGACGCTGAGTTCCACCAGCTGGCGGCCCTGGCGTCATCCACCGCTTATGCCCAGCCAAATGGGGTAACCCAGAGGCGCGGAGTGGTGCGGGGAGATAGCACCGGAGGAGAGGAAGGTTCACCTTCCCCAGGCCCGCAAAAGATGGTGTTTCTGGAGGAGAGGATGTCGGCGATGGAGACCACCCTGGCAGTGATGTCGAGGGCGATGGAGCGCCTGGCGATTTTGGCGGAGCCGGAGCGAGGAAGGGAACTCCGGGCTAGCTCAATGTGGGACGTGAGCATGGGAAGCAGCCAGGGCTTTGCAGACCTCCCAGCACCGAAGGGAAGGGAAATGCGAAAGGAGCCCGGTGCCCGGCCCAAGATCCAAACGAGCCTGACGCGGGTGGAGGAGAGTGACGACGAAGGGGAAAAGCCTCCGAGAATCCCGGCTACGCTCCCAACTGAGACCCTGGTGCCCCTGGCGAATGCCGGGCGTGGCACAGGACAAAGGGAAGCAGCAGCGGGGCCCACTGGCCCGCAAGGGGGCTTGCGACGGGCGGAGGATTGGGGATTGCCACCACAGGGACCCCTACCGAGACGAGAGGAACTAAGGATCGAGTTTGGGGGAGAGTCCTCTGAACTGGATTTTTTCCTGACCACGGTGAGGGGCTATATGGAGGACAATGCCCACACTTTTAGAACGGAATCCAGCCGGGTACGGGCCATTGGTGCAGTGTTGAAGAGGGGAGCGGCCAGCTGGTACGTTCAACTGCACGCGCGGCGCGACCCATGTCTGGGGTCACTCCGACGCTTTATGGGGGCCCTGGAGACCCGTTTCCGAGATCCACTGGAGCAGATCCGGGCGAGGGAGGAGTTGAAGACCGTCTCCCAGGGGCAGAGGTCGGTATCTGAGTATGCGGAGGAGTTCCAATGCCTCGCTGAAAAGGTGCCGGAATGGTCTGCAGTGACAAAGATAGAACTCTTCAAAGAGGGGCTCAGGCGGGAGATCCTCTCCTGGGCGGTGCATCGTGATGAGCCCGACACACTGCGCGGATGGATTCAGCTGGCGGGGCGCGTCGAGACATCGCTGGCCCAGGCGAGGAGGCACCGAGGAGGGCTACAGCAGCGGCCGCAGATGAAAGAGGGGAGCCGGAAGGAGGGATCAACCCCAGCCGGGAGGAGAACGGAGCCGACAGGGAACGTGAGCACCAGCAGGAGGGGCTGCTTCGTGTGCGGCCGTTTGGGCCACAGGGCTGCCGAGTGCTGGCAGAGAAAAGGGGAAGGCGGAGGCCCGCCCAAACCAAGAGCCGTGGCAGGGAAACGCGCCGAGGAAGAACCACCGATGAGGCACCACTCGGGGGGGTTGGTAAGTCAGGACAAAGCCATGATAGTGGTCCCCATTCAGCTGGAAAGTGGCAGCAAACAAGCAACCTGCAAAGCATTTGTGGATTGTGGATGTTCCAGGAACATCATCTCCCCTGAATTAGCCGAGGGATTGGGATGCGAGAGAACGAACCTAGAATCCCCAATAGCTTTTTCGCAGTTGGACGGATCCACAGCATCGGGATCATTAGCTAAGTACAGTGCCGAAGATGTAAAGTGTAAGATAGGGAGTTGGGAAGGAAAGGTGTCATTTGTGATATCACAAATAGCCAGCTATAATGTTATACTAGGCATGCCATGGCTGGGGCAGGCCAACCCGCAAATCAACTGGGAGGATAAGAGCATGATTTTCAGGATGAAGTTGGAAGGAGGGAGCCAGGAAGTGGAAAGGGAGCCGGGGAAAAGGGGGGAGGAAGACTCTATCAGGATAGCAGAACTGGCAGATAAATTACCCCCAGAGTATCGGGATTTTGTGGACGTATTTGATGAGAAGGAAGCAGACAGTTTCCCACCGAAGCGGAGAGTTGAAGTGAAGATAGAGCTAGTCCCAGGAGCAGAGCTTCCTAAGGCAAAAATATACCCAATGTCGGCTAGGGAAAAGGAGGAACTGAGAAAATACATTGATAAAAACCTAGCGAGGGGTTTCATAGAGCCTTCAAATTCCCCTCTAGGGGCGCCTGTGTTGTTCAGGCGCAAAAAGGACCAAACGCTGAGGCTCTGCATTGACTACAGGGGCCTGAATGCAATCAGTTCTGGAAATAAATACCCCCTACCTTTAGTGAAGGACTTGATCGCCCAGTTATCGGAGGGACAGATATTCACCAAATTGGACTTAATTGAAGCGTACCATAAATTGCAGATTAAACCAGAGGACAGGTGGAAGACGGCCTTCTCCTGTGCATTCGGATTATTCAATTATCGTGTGCTCCCTTTCGGTTTGTGCGGCGGAGGCGCCGCGTTCATGCAATTAATCAACGAAGTGTTGCATCCACTGTTGTACAAGGGAGTCTTTGTTTTCTTAGATGACATATTGTTAGTATCTCGGACTAAGGAGCAACACATAGAACTAGTCAGGGAAGTCCTGCAAAAGTTGAGAGAAGCAAAACTGTATGCGAAGCTTGCCAAGTGCGAGTTCAATAAAGACCAGATAGACTTTCTGGGGTATAGGATTTCCTCCCAGGGAGTGGCGATGGACCCTGCGAAGGTAGAAGACGTGAGGGGGTGGGAAGCCCCCAAAACACGGAAGCAGCTGCAATCCTTCCTAGGGTTCGCAAACTTCTATAGAACATTTATCAAGGACTTTGCGCGCCTCACTTTGCCATTAACGGATTTGTTAAAGACTAAAGGCAGGGGAGAAACAGCCAAAGTGAAGGCCCCAGGGGCCAAACTGACCTGGACAATAGAATGCCAGGAAGCTTTCGAAGCCCTTAAAAAACGTTTTACTGAGGAGCCTGTCCTACAGCACCCTGATATGTCTAAAGCCTTTGTATTACATTGCGATGCGTCAGACCGGGCATATGGGGCAGTTCTGCTGCAGAAAGACGAGGGGGGGAACCTGAAGCCATGTGGCTATCTGTCAAAAAAGTTTAGCGATACAGAAAAAAACTGGCCGATTTGGGAGAGAGAAGCCTTAGCGATTCTAAAAGCACTAGAGTGCTGGAGACACTTCCTGGAAGGAAGTGGAACACCGTTTGAGGTGTGGACTGACCATAGAAATTTACAGTATCTAAGATCCCCTCGTAAACTATCAGCGAAGCAAATTAGATGGGCCCAATATTTCAGCCGTTTTGATTTCAGACTCAGATTCTTCCAGGGGAAACATAATATACTCGCTGACGCTCTCTCTCGAATGCCTCAGCACGGGGGAGGAATTCAGGAATCTGAAGGGAGTATTTTTCTTGATAAGCAATGGGGCCTGGCAGTACTTACTCGAGCACAAGCGGCCAAAGAAAGCAAACGTACTGCCTTTTCCACGGGGGGAGGAGAAATATGGGAGGAAGAGTTGAAGCGAGCGTATGGAATGGACAAATGGTTACAAACAAACAAAGAAAAGGGAGAATTGTGTGGGGATTTGGTGTTTGTAAATAAGAAATTGTATATTCCTGAATGTTTAAGACGAGAAATGTTAAGGAAGTACCATGATAACAAGGGTGCGGGTCATCTAGGCCCCACCAGGACTATTAAACTGTTGGCCAAACAATGCTGGTGGCCCGGAATGAGGAAAGACGCCAGGGGATACGTCACGCAGTGTGAATTATGTGCAGAGGGAAAAACACCACCGGGGAAGCCCCAGGGGCTATTGCAGAAGGTGGTGGAGCCCATGAGGCCATGGGAATGCGTAGCCATGGATTTTGTAGGCGAACTACCCCCCAGCAGAGGCCACAGATACATTTGGACAATATTGGACCTATTCTCAAAACAGGCACACTTTGTGGCTCTGCCAAAACTTCCTTCAGCTGAGAAACTTGCTGATTTGTATGTGAAGCATGTATATCGCCTACATGGGTGTCCCGACAAGATAATTAGTGACCGGGGAGTCCAATTTACTGCAAAATTTTGGGGAAAATTCTTACAGCTGTTAGGAGCAGAAAGGAACCTGAGCTCTGCCTTTCATCCCGCGACCAACGGGGGGGTCGAACGTACCCAACAGACACTGTGCCAATTCTTAAGGATGTACACCAATTATAGACAGGATGATTGGGCGGACCTTCTTCCGTTTGCTGAGATGGCTTTTAACGGGGCTGTACATTCGGCCACAGGTCGTGCCCCATTCGAAATAGTATACGGACAGGAGGTGGCACCTTTCCCCAGGCTACCCGAGTGGAAGGAAGGGGAGGGCCAGACCGACGAGGAATGGCCGGCCAAAATCAAGCAAGGGTGGCAAACCGTGGTAGAGGCATTGCGGGAAACACAAAAGAAGTACAAGCTCTTTGCGGATCGTAGGCGCCGAGAGGGGGACAAATTGGGCGAAGGAGATCTGGTTTGGCTGAGCACAAAAAACCTGAAATTGGGGTTCCCATCCAAGAAATTGGCTCCACGCTATATAGGGCCATTCAGGGTAGCAAAAAGAATAAACGAAGTGACCTATGAGCTGAGGCTACCAAAGGACCTAGGAAAGGTACACCCGGTATTCCATTGCAGCCTGTTAAAAAAGTATAAAGGAACTCTGGACAGCGGAGAACAATAGTTGTGTTTAATCTTTTCCTTCCAGGACGAAGGGGAGGAGGACGCCATGTCAGAACCCTGCTACTAGAGCCTGGATGTGGCTCTGAGTTTCAGGGTCACTGACATTGATAAGACACCTGCGTCCCAGGACTCGGAGGAGAAACGGCTGATGGACTTGGCGGGGAATTTGCGCGGGGTTTTACTGAGCGGGAAGAGACTGTTCAAATGAGGGGGAGGGTATATAAAGGAGGGTTGGCCGGAGCCTCCCATTCTTGGCTTTTCTGATGTTCATGTTTCCTACAGTAAAAGTTCCTGGTGATACCACAAAGAGTCTCGTGTGTTCATTCAGGAGCGGCTGTGGTGAGCTGACATGTAATCATGTTGTAGAATTTTTTTTCTTCTTTCTGCTTTCTTTGTTTATCATATATGTCTGTATTTATGTCAACTGTTACTTGATGTCTACCTTTTCCTTGTTTTCCCATTTCACCCTTCAGGTGTTCATCACTTTCTACATGGGTAATTGTCTTTGTGATTCACATTCTTCGATAAATGTTTTCAATAAAAAATAATTTTTTAAAAAAAACCTGAATTATATAAGGCCCCTTCTACACACCTGTATAAAATCCACACTGAACTGGATTATATGGCAGTGTGGACTCAAGATAATCCAATTCAAAGCAGATACTGTGGATTATGTGCCTTGGCATTCTGAGTTATATAGCTGTGTGGAAGGGCCTCGAGTCTACACTGCCATATAATCCAGTTTAAATCAGATAATCTCTATTTTATAGGCAGCATGGAAGAGGCCTAAGTGAACTCTGCCTGTCCCCTGGGCGCCATTGTGGATGAGGGGGAGCAGGGCCTATCCTTCTGACTGGCAGCCAAGGGGAGAAAGGCTCTTCCTCATCCTCCCCCCCCCCCCCGCGCACTTTCTAATTGGATGTCTATGTGTTCCTGTGTGTGCGAGGAGGGAGGGAAGCCCTGGCAGCTGGCTCCTTCTCTACTTGCTCTTCTTGCTGGGCTCCCCCGTCACCTGTAAACACAGCCCCCCCCCCCAGGGCAAGTGCAGAGAGTGAAGAGAAAAGAGGGGAGTGTACCATTCTGGCTGAAAAGGGAGGGGGATAGAGAAAAATAGATACAGCCAATTGGGAGTTTTGTGGGGTGGGTTGATGAAGGACATACCTTGGATGTGTTGGTGTATTGTGGCCAAATTTGGTGACATTTGGTCAAATGGTTTTGTTGTTAACCCGGTCCTAATTATGTTTATTACATTGATAGATAGATAGATAGATAGATAGATAGATAGATAGATAGATAGATAGATTTAAATAATGGTGTGTCACTTTCTGAACCATTCATGCGGACAAACAGTACACTACTGCATCTATAGGAAATATGTTCCTGGATCTCACATAGATATGTGAAAACATAGGTAAATAACACTATCATTTTCAGTGGGACAAATGACAGAAGTAACAAGAAGAAGGTGTAGCTTGTAGTCTCGCGCTCCCACCACCGTCTCAAGTGCGGCTGGTGGGGACGAGGGAACGAGCCTTCTTGGCAGTGGCCCCCTGGCTCTGGAATGCACTGCCAAAAGAGATCAGGCAATCCCCTACATTATCCAATTTCCGTAAGGAACTGAAGACCTGGTGGTGTCGGCAGGTTTTTGAGTAATTACACTGGAATACTGCCAATTTCTGGGCCTGAATATATTGCACAAGATTTCCCTAGCCTAAAATGATACATTTTAATATATTGGGTTTATGGTTCCCGTCCCCTTGATCTGGTCATGTAAGTGTTATTTATTGTTATAATTGTATTATTTTACTTTGTTTAATAATGTGTTATTATGTTGTTATGTAATGTTTGTGTTGTTTTTATGACTGTAAACCACCCTGAGTCCAATCTGGGAGATAGGGCGGTATATGAATAAAGTATTATTATTATTATTATTATTATTATTATTATTATTATTATTATTATTATTACAGGAGATCCCAAGTGAATAACTGAATTGGTGAAATTGTGGCTAAGTGAAATGGTGTATATTAATTCCACAGATACTGGTATTGTATTGTATTTAAGAGTTTTGGTTAAGAGATGTTCAACCTGTAATAGGTTGCCAACTTCTTGAGATTTGACATGCTTGTATGATAGTATTTGAAATACTAGATAGACAGCATCTGGAGGAGAATGTCTGCAGAAAAAGTGATTGCTGTATCCTAAGGCAAATAATTCAAAGGCAAACAATTTCAAGCATCTGCGCCATGAATTTTTCTAAGTAGTTGCTAGTTTTCTTAGGATTCGTAATGGTGAGCAAGACTTACAATGAGTCATCTCTAGCGAATTGTAGCACTTAATTACTGATCATGTTTATTAAACATTTTGGTTATGACTATCTCTAGATTGTTGAAATTGCCATCTATTTCTATGAAATCACACCTAAACCTGCATCTTCATCACTAATAAAGCTGTTATCTTTAAGTACAATATATTTGCGCTTTCTGACCACTGCACTGTGCAATATACAAATTAAGAAAAACTAAGGAGTTGCTGAGCTTAGGAACAAAATAAACACTTCATCATCTTTAGTTACTTCTAAATAGCACTTTTTTGTTCTTGCAGCTTGTTTAATACCTCTCAAAAAGGTTAAAAGTTTAAACTTAAACATTTTATGCCTTCTAAATTGCCATGACAACTGCACAGCTGGGTTAAATTACAGTCACATTAATTGATTTGTAATGATAGTAATAGAAAATACACCATTAGTCTATTTAACTTCTGTGCTTTTGAGACTAAAGAAAGAATCTGGTTTTTTCCTGCTTTAGAAAGGACAATTTACCACCCTGTACAGCGAATAAGTAGCTTAATGTTTTTCTCAAGTACTTTAGTGTCTTCAGTAAAAGCAAAACTATAGCTAGAAACCTTCTGCACTGTACCATTTTGTTTCTTAGAGTGATTTTTTAAAGCCAACCTTAGGTTTGTGTATATATTCTTGTCTTTAAATTTTCTTGTCTTCATTGAAAAAAGTCTGAAAAGCAAATAAAAAAATAAAATTCAATAAAAATGTTTTGTAGGCAGTGAAAAATACAGCTAAACTACTCTGCCCTCTCATCTTTACTGGGATAAAATTGTTCTTCAGTGGCTCTAAAGGGCTGAAACTTCTGAGAAGTTTTACTTTACGCTGAAAAAAACTTCAGAATGTTAATAAAAGTCATATCTGCAGTTGAGCATGAGGGCTTTTACTTTACTTTTTATTTTCATTTTACTGCTTTGTTTAATAGGATTTTAAGGGAGGTTTATAAGACTGAGCGAGATAGAGTGTAGATGCAGAGATGGGAAATTAGCATTTCTAGCATGATAGGCCTTTTCAGTGAAGGACATTAGTTGTCTTCTTAAACAATGAGATCCTGGCTGCAGCTAAAGCTACATTAACTATTGGCTCTGAAAGGCCTGAATAAAAGGACTCAATTTCTGTCTCTCCTTCCTTCACTTTTCTGTTCACTTCTTCCTTCCTCTTTCTCTCCCCCCCCCCTTCTCATTTTTTTGTGCAACATGTAGAAAATATGCTTTCTCAAATACCACTCCAACATCAAATCAATCTATATTTTTGTGATGGGGATATAGATCTATATGCATGATGTGGCACAGGTTGGCTGAATTTATTTATTTATTTATTTATTTATTTATTTATTTATTTATTTATTTATTTATGAGATTTGTACCCCACCTTTCCCCAATCAAGGACCCAAGGTGGCTTACAGCCAATAAAAACATACAATGTAAAAATTAAGAACAAGATAAAGCCATAAATATTAGTAAGTGCTGTTAAACCTTTATTAAAACCCCAACAAGGCAGGTAAATCCACCCTGATAATACCTAACAAAGTTGAATGGCCTTCTAAACCTTTGAATATTATTATCATTAGTTTTCCCAAAAGTTTCCTTAAAAAGGAAGGTTTTTAGGTTCTTCCTTAAAGCCAAAAGAAGAGGGTGCAGATCTAATTACCCTGGGAGGGCATTTCAAAGAGAAGGAGCCACTCCCGAGAAGGATCCCTCTCTAGCCGTCTTTAGGTGGAGAGTGTCCTGAATGCTTGAACACACTAGCAATTTTCAGCTGGATCTTAATGCTCTCCCTGATGTATATACAGGAACCTGATGTCTCAGGTAATCTGGACCGATGTTGTGAAGAGCTTTAAAAGTCAAAACCAGCACTTTGAATCGGGCCCAGAAACTAATTGAGAGCCAGTACAGCTGTTTCAGGAGTGGGGTGGTATGTTCATTTCTATCCACTCTCATCAACAGCCTAGCTGCCAATCTTTGGACAAATTGAAGTTTCTGAACCATTTTCAAAGGCAGCCCCACATAGAATGTGTTACAGTAGTCCAGGTGGGATGCAATCAAGGCATGTATCACAGTGGCCAAGTCAGATTTTTCCAGGAACAGTTGCAGTTCACACATCTGTTTAAGGTTGTGCAAAGACAATCCTGGTAATTTCCACCACCTGGGCTTCCAGGTTTAGAGAGGAATCCAGAATCACCCCTAAACTGTGAACTTGAGCTTTCAGGGGGAATATAACCCCATCCAGTTCTGGTTGTAACCCTATTCCCGAATTCATCCTATGTGATACCAGTAGCACCTCCATCTTCTCTGGATTCAGTTCCAGTTTGTTTACAGCATCCAGCCCATGAGGAAGCTAATCTGATACCACAGGAAAACTCCCCATCTGCATCTGCAGAAGGACCTGAAGTTTGATTCCCAAGCGAAACAGATTTTTCCCTGGTTGCTAAGGAACGGACATTGGAATCCCAAACATCCGCTGTCTCCTCTGCAACTGCTGGCACTTCTCTCTGATCTGAAGCCTGCCAATCACCCTGATCACACACAGACTCATCAATGGGAAACCCATCATCTCCCTCATCCTCTGAGGAATCCTCAGCATCTTGCTGCTGAACCCCAACAGCCCATTATTGCCTCCAGGCATTGATTCAGGCACAGCACAGCTACCTTGGCATTATCTTGTGAAAAAGAATAGTAAAGGTGGGTATAATCTGCATACAGGTGATATCGAATGCTAAAACTCTGGATGATCTCTCCCAGCGGTTTCATATAGATATTCAATGAGTGATGAGCCCTGCGGGACTCCACAGTCTAATGGCCATGGGGTGAAGCAGGACTCCCGTACCTTCTGGCTGCAATCCAAGAGAAAGGACTCGAACCACTGGAAAGCAGTTCCTCTCAGCCCCATTCCTATCAGTTACTCCAGAAGGATGCCATGGTTGATGGTATCGAAGGCTGCTGAGAAGTCAAGTAGAACCAGACGGGTCACACTCCCCTTATCTAGTTCTCTGTGAAGATCATCCACCAAGGTAACCAAAGCTATCTCTGTTCCATGTCCCAGCCTGAAGCCAGATTGAAATGGGTCTATTAAAATCAGCTTCATCCAAGAACCCCTGGAGTTGTTTAGCCATCACATATTCCAAAAATTTGCTGAAGTATGGCAGATTGGATACTGGGCTATCATTCTCAAGCATGGTCAGATTAAGGAATTGTTATTTCAATGTAGGTCTCACCACTGCTTCTTTCAGATCCATGAGGACCGTGCCTTGGTATAGCTAGGTATTGGTGAGTGATTACTAAATGTAATGTTTTGAAGTGGTAATATGTGCTCCGCATATTCATGTGGAAGGGGTGCAGAAGAACACATTGAAGAGAAGACAGAATATTACTTTTTTTGTGTCAGAAGCGACTTGAATCGCCTCTGGAGTGAGAGAATTGGCCGTCTGCAAGGATGTTGCCCAGGGGACGCCCGGATGTTTTGATGTTTTTAGCATCCTTGTGGGAGGCTTCTCTCATGCCCCCGCATGGAGCTGGAGCTGATAGAGGGAGCTCATCCGCACTCTCCCCGGGTGGGATTCGAACCTGGAAGCTTTCAGGTCAGCAACCCAACCTTCAAGTCACGAGGCTTTAGTCCACTACGCCATCGGGAGCTCCAGAATATTACTAAAACATTATGAAATATTAGAAAATTGGGAGAAAACTAATGGGATTAAATATCTTTGAGATAAATCAAAGGAAGGAAATATTACTTGGTAACGTTATGGAATGAAAAAACAATTTGCTAAAATCCATTTGTCCCAAAAACAAAAAGCCAATAAAAGTAGATATAGTGTGAAATTCCTTTTTGTTTGTCAGACTAGATCACAAACAGCA